>NW_009724384.1:23699-95620 GCF_000703405.1 Apaloderma vittatum
AGGCTGGGTATGGCTGCCAAATGTTGTTTCCAGCAAAGACTAACAAACCCCACAACGAATTTTAGGTTAAATTACTTGTAAATGCTTGTCATCCGCATGTGTTTTCAGCTGGGCTGGTTAAACAAAGGCTTTGCAGAGATAAGTGTGTTCAGCCGTAGAGCAAGAGGTCTTGTTTGGATGGGCTGCGCGCCTTCCGGATGGCTCCCTTGGCATCCGCTGCTTCCCGTTGGGGTTTTGGAAGCTAGCGATTAGCAAGCTGCTGGTGAGATCTAGTTATACCCAAAAAAGAAAGAGAAAGGGGGACCAGATTTTCCTGACTGTTTTGCTCAGTGGTAGTCTCAGTGACTCTATTGGCATTACTCCTCATTTTTTGCTGAGAACTTGAGCTGGTACATTATTTTTACGGTAGGATTTAAAAAACAAAAAAGCAGATGAGTTGGCAAATGAAGAGTCTCATCATCTTTGATCTTTGCTGATGATAAAATTGGTATGAGTTTTCCCTTGTCTGAAACCTGTATCCTATGGGCTTCATCTGATTAAGAATATTCTGCTAAATCAGTGATGAGGTTCAAAGCAATTTGTCACTGTCCCTTGGCATTTTAATTAAAATTTCCCTTAAGAATGAGAGGGTGGTGCTTTTACAGAAGAAGCTGAAACCAGAGAAATGCTGTGACATCCAAGCCCAAACTTTCAAATCACAATGCGGTGTACTAAATTTAAAATCACCCATGTTTTACACAATCATTAATTTCTGTTAAGTTCCTGGTGGCAGGTTTACATTCAAAGCATGACCTTGACAGGGGTTACTTCAGTCCGCAAAGCACTCGGGCTCGCCAGTCGCACCAACCTGCTCCAGCAGTGAGGGGTGCTGGAACCCTGCTCCAGCCCTTGGCCCACAGCCCCAGTGGCTGTGCCTCTGTCCCCAGACCTGCAGGGGTTTCTCTGTCTTAATACTGGCAAAGATCAAAGTGTTAGAGCAATTTGAGAAATAATAATAAGGTCACAAGGATAGCTTACAAAAAAATAAATCTCTTGTCCCAGGACTGTTGCGTCAATCATGTTTGTATTATTTAATACTTTTATAAACTCTGTCAGTACAGATTCCTTTTTCCTGGCACTGAATTATTTTCACTATCTTCCCTTTCACTGGCAAATCCCACCAGCTTTTCTTTGGCATTCTTCTCTTTTTTGTTGCTTCCCCCTCAAAAAAAAAAAAGATGAAAGAGAAGCAGAAGGCTTTGATAGATTTTTTGCCTGTAAATCTATGAAAGGTGCTACTCAAAATCTCAGACTGAATGGCTGACATACCATGAGGATCCAGTTAAGAATGATGGCTCATGTGTCCAGTAAAAGTCTCTGTCTGTTTGATGGTTTCCCTAAAGCCCGAGCTCTCGGAATGCTGGGGTTTTTTTGAGAAATTTTCCTCTGACATGCAGGAAAATGTAATTTCTGTTTTTCTTCTTTGAAGAGATAAGTTTAACAACATGACTAGAGCAGAGAGTGTGCTGAAAGGTGTGGAAATACCACAACAAATGAAAGAATTCCAGTTTTACTCATAAAAATGTATTTATTTTTAAGCCAGTTTCAGGATTTTCTGACATTTGGATTTCCTGATAATGAAATGTTTAAAAGTATCTTTGAGACTGTTAAACAGTTCTACTAAGCTACTTCATAACATTTCACTGCCCTTGAATATTTGCTCTGTATGATTTGAAATGTCTGTACTTTGTATTTCTTTTTTTCCTTTCCTTCAGCTCTCCCAGGTAGACTGTGCAGTTCCCTGAGCTCTTTAATGAATATAAAGTGTACTTTCCTCCTTGCATTTTTCTTTTGACCTTATTTTTTTTTTACAAGGCATGGTTTTGAGGATTGAAATATTAAACATCTGGACTTATTAAAGTCCACAGCATTAGGTGAAGGGACTATTTTTTTAAGAGCACTTCATTTTCACCCCTGCATAATGGAATTGCCTTTGAAATGGAGGAGCAGAGCATGCACTCTTCTGCTACCAAGGCCCAGTTGTCCACTTGAGTTTAAATAAGCCACCATGAAGCTCCCATTTACCATTTCCCCTGTTTCTTTTGAGAACTGATTTGTTGATAAACCTGCTGGGGGAAGGGAGGGGAGCTGTTTATGTAGTACAGTGCTTCTCAAGGTGCTTTCCAGACGTTACTGAAAAAAAAAACCCTCTGTGGCATCACCAGTTTGACAGAGGAATAAACTCGGGTGTGCATAGGTCTGTAGGCTTGTTGGAAGCTGAGCAGGCATCCGTGGCAGACTGTCATGGGAGGTGGGAGTCCTGCCTCCTTGTTCATTTTGGAGGTGTGCCCATATGTTCCCCATGGAAGCAATGCTCCTCTTCCCACCTCACTGCTCCTATGCACCGTGCTCCTCTGGATATCTCTCATTCCTCATGATGATGAACATTTCGGGCTCATAGTTGGGTCTGATTTGGGACCATCGGTGGTGTAAATAAAGGGCAGTGCTTCCAGTGTTGGCATACGCACACTGGGATGAAGCCACTTTGCGTGACATCAAGCTAGAAGGTCACTTTTTTCATGAACCTTCATTGGATCCACATGAAACTGTTTAGTGGGTGCATTATTCATGCCTCGTGCTCTCTTGGTGGCTGTGACAGGAAGCCTTGTATTTCTGGCTTTGGCCAGGGAGCATCTTGCACCGTGCTTTACCCTGCTGCCAACTCTCACTTCTTATAAAGAAGCTGCTTTGGGCTGAAGGATTAAGACCTCTGAGCTCTAGTTTCATCGCAGGTACTGGTATCTCTGCTCTGGTTCCAGGTAGCAGGTTTGAGACATTACACCTTTAATGGTGGGAACTAAAAGAAGCCGAACCACATGCGCTCGAGTCGTGGAGTTGTGAGGAAAATTAATGCCCTAATATTCGTTAATTGCTTTGAAGATATATATTGAAAATAAAGTTCTATGTGTCTTGGTAAATATTATTTCCTTTATTACAGCAATGCATCTCATTTTATGGCCATAGCATTTAGTCTGTGGTGATAAAGTAAACCCAGCAATGTGCTTTACAAACCCCCAATGGTGCAGGACTGGTTTGCCCTGATGGCTCTTCAAAGCTGGAGAATGCTCTTCGGTGTGCATAGCTCCACGAGCCAGAAAACCAAGCCAGTTTCCGTGCCTGCCTGCCTGTAAACCACAGCACCTACAGATGTCACGTACGTCCCTTGCCGGGATGGAGGTTGCTCTGTTCTCACAGGCTGTGGTCGCTGCAGAGCCCTCCTGAAGCGACAAGAAGCCAGCCCAGCTTAGTAGCAGCACTGATTTCCTTGCCCTTGGACCGGGCACTGTGTGGCTACGCTGTCAACCCCTGTGCTGTTCCCCCGCTGCCATCGCAGGTTCCTGGCTGTAGACTATGGCATGTGGAGAGTTTGGTCGGGGGCCAAAATAAACTAACAGGGGGAATTGAATAGGGAGAGTGGGGAGGGGCATATGCACAGACAGTAGGGAGCTGTCGCTGGAACAGGATTTCCACGGGCAGCCAGCTCGCTGGTGTTTGCCACCGGCCAAGCCCTGGCAGGCACAGCAGGTGTTCTACATGCCTGTGGGAGTCACCTTCCACAATCAAACATCCCTGGTCTGCTCAGCTTAGCGGCAGCTTTTCCAGCACATCCCATGAGCCTCTGGATTTGATATCCAAACAGGATATTAGCCAAATGGGTAGTTATTATTAACTGAGCACCTTGCATTCCAAGTTAGGGTTAACTAACCCCCTAATGGGGCTGTTTGTTCTAGAGGAAGTGTGGTGGCTTAGGTGCTTGCAGGAGCCTTTGTGGCTGAGACCATACGCTGCACAAGTTGGGTCTTTCCGTAGCCTGAAAGCTTAGTGATCAGTAGATGAACTGCCCTTGTCCAGCTGAAAGGTCACAAAAATGTGTTTATTTCTACCTGGTCTAGGTTCGTTTCTAATAATGTATTTCTTGGTTTTGGACAAGACATTTTCTTAGTTGTTGTCCTGGACATTGTCCTCTTTGGATGAAGACCTGCATGTTCTAGCTGCCCCCGAGATGCATAATCATTCTCTTTGTTACTTTGAATGTCTCTTCTTCCCTTACTTGGGAACCCTTTTTTTGGTCAGTTTGCTTCAGAAGCACCTAAGTTAATGTTTGCTGCACAGTTAAAATTAAATGCAAACTGGTATTTGCTTCAGTGGAGCTCCTCATATGTTGCTGTCATGCACACCCATCGCTTACTGCTAACTTTTAAAAGTAAGAGGATGGGAAATCACATGAATGTTACAGCACACTCAGCTGTCGGTTCATACCCCAAAAGCATGCAAAGTGGCTTAGTGTGAGGATTATTTTCCATAATTTATGAGTTTTTTTCTTCCTTCTCTATAGCTGTTTCTTTTAATCTTGTATGTCCTATCAATAAACCACAGCTCATGAGCTCCTTATCTCTCTGGTCTACATCGTATTGGTCAGTGCTGACTCTTGAATTATGTGCCTAAGGACATTTTAGTCATACTTCCACTTGTACTTGAAAGCCATTGCTTCATCCTGTGTATTTCCCATGATTCTGAAGTCATCTGAAAAATATTTTATAATTTTTCTCCTTAGACTTACAACCACTGTCTCTAGCAGTCATATTTTTCTTCACCTCCCACCATGATGTGCAGACCCCAAAATGTATTTGTTATGCATGAACAATCAGATTGAATTTTTCAAAAGTATGTGAAGAGCAAGGCTATACATCCTGAAAAAACAGTTCTGGGCAGTCTGTATCTGCAACTACATTTTATTTCCCTATCTCAAAGAATGTTGGGGAAAGCCACGCTGCTGATGTTGCCCGTTCTGAATCAGATTCCCTTCTAAAACTTTTTTTTTGTTGTTTAAAAACACCAGTGGGTGGATTTTGCAAGTAGCAGCCATATGATCAGTGCATAACCAAAACTGAAGAACAGTTTCCAGTGCCTCTTTCCAGCTCTATCTGAAAAAGAAAACGTCTCAAAATTTCTGTTCGTCCTAAAGGTTGTTGTGAATTCAAAGTTTCAAGTAGTGGCTGTTTAAGCAGAGGTGGGGACAGAGCCCATGATCATATGATAAATTAGTATTGGTGACATGTATATGCACAGCTGATTTTTGGAAATGAAATAACAATGTGTCAAATTCCCTAGCTGTGTTTAGTGGAGGAAGAATACCACTGAAGTGCTGAAAAAATGAAAATGTCTGTGGAAGGAACTTAGAGATACATTAAATCAAAAAGTTTCAATGCTTTACTGTGCTCTAAAAATAACAAGAATAACGATTTTCACATCAAAAAAAACCCCAAAACCCAAACCTCAACTCTGCTGTCAGAATTCCTCTTCCTTAAATTCGATCTTTAAGTTCTTTGCCCACTGCAGCCGTGTTCGTGGTGACCTGCAGGAAATGGGGAGAAGGGAGGTTGCTTCCACCTCTGCCACGGTTAGAAGCACCTTTCTTGCTCAACAAACCATTTTGAGCATCCACTAAATCCACTCTTAGTCATGTAAAGACATGATTAACGTGAGGAATTTGGACCAGAAGAACTGTCTGTCTTCATTACACAAACCCCATGTCAGAAAAGATGACCCATGTGCAACGTGTCCTCCAAGTAAGTGTCTGTGTAATTTATATATATAATGGTGCAAGAGAAAATGATATTATTTTCCATTTAAATGAACAGTTTAGCTCTGGCTATGAGTAGTCTGTAGTTAGATGGTATTTTTTTTGTCCCTGAGTGCACTAAAACTCAGTTTAAAAGACCACAGCAATGAGAGAAATTGCATCAATTCACTTAATATGACATTTTCTTGCTGATGAGTTGGTGCTCTGTGCGCTATGTGAAGGAGCTGTCAGAGATCCACATGGCAGCGTCTTCAGCACTGTGCTGTGTCTTAGCCCTCACACGAAAACAGGTCCTTTTAGAAGAGTCGGATCCGATTACCTGTTAACTCTTGATAGGAAATTAATGCATAAGCAAGGAATGACGTTTGTAACTCATTTTTGGTCATATTGTCTGTTGACTCCACCAGGCATCCACCAAGAGGGTAGTATGTGGAGGTGGCCCTGCAGACATCTCTGCACAGACAAGTTCGACACGTAGTCAAACTCTTAGCAGCAAGTTAAGAATTATTTTCTTGGTTATATATTTCTAGGCAAACGCACTCAAAATGACAGCTTTTCAGCAGAGGGTCCTCTCTGGGAAGTCTGGTGCACACAAATGCCTACTTTAATTTCAGATTGTGTTTATATACTTATCTGTATGTGAAATTTCTATTTAAATTTCATAATGAAGCTCATAGATTACTCTTGGCCTGCTGTAGCAGTCCTTGTGGCTAGGGTCAATGGTAGTGTGCTGTCCGCTCATGGCAGGAGGCCATGAATCTGCAGATGATTTAAATTACAGAGTTCTGCCTTTTCACTGGAATAAAGTAATTGATTACGAATTTATTTTATTTTTGAACTAGAAATTTAGTCTATTTTTGTTCGTTTTCCTTATGACGTGCAGCTGAGACAATGAAATCTTGCTTGTAATTCCTGTAGATCATGCGATGTTGTGCATTTCAATTAACATTTAATGGTGTGCTTTATGCCACAAAATAGTAGTTCTCATTGAAACCGTATCTTTTTAAAATATTATGAAATTCATAATTCTCTTATAATTCCCTGCAGTACATATCATTGATAATATTAAGAAATCTAAATGAGAAAGCATTTTGTTGTGCTTATCCACAGAGAACGTGATTGCAATAAGTACAACTTCACTTAGTTTAGGAGTTGTAACCACCACCTCTAGTGAGGATTTCCAGGCTGATCCATGGGGTTGATTTGTTGCAGGTATCAGATGATGTTCACAGCAAAAAAGACTGAGCATCTTTCTGTTATAGCCCTGGAGAAGATGCCAGGGATGCTGAGAGCAGGCGGCTGTCATGAGCGCAGCCAGTGAAAAATGAAGTGGGGGGTCTGCATGCAGGCAAGATGACGGAAGACCTGACGTCATGAACAGGCTGCAGTTCGACAACTGGACCTGCATGATGGAAATGTTGGGAAAATGGAGTACGATGAAGAGTTTACATTGTAATGGTTTATTATTTGGGGCTTCTTTTCTGCCTGACCTTTTGACTTGAATCAATTTCCAGGACTTATATTGGATTTCTATGTCCTTCATAGCTTATATTGCTGCTTATTCAGCTTATCAGTTATGTAATGCAGACCCACTGAAGCTGGAAGTTTCCAAATACCGTTTGGTTTCTTTCAGTCTGCTTAAAAGAGAAAAGCCTGAATAAAATCAGCAGATCGGATGTAGCTGGAGAGGCAGTTAGCATGGTCTACTCTAATGGCTACCTGCTGATAATCATTATATGTGCCTGATTTCAGTTGCTTCTGATACATTCCAAAGGCATTTAGCTTTTTCTAGGGCAGTCTCTTCCCCCAAAATGATTTTAAAATACTTCTTTTTTATTATTAATCTTCACCCAAGGTGGCTTAGCCATTTCCAAGACCATGGCTATAGGGGAAGAACTGCTCCGCGGTTTGTTCCTCATCGAATTTTTGGTGCCTGAGTATTGGGGAAGGGATGGTGAAGCTGTGGTCGTAGGTGAAATGGCTCCAGGGCACAATGGAGGCACTGCTGGAGACGCATCTTTGTCCTGGCAAGGGCACCTCTGGTAAGAAGAAAGCATAAGGGGAATGGCATCTTGCTTTACTCGAAGCAGAGGGTGAATAAGATGGGGTCCTACCAAAGAGCACACTGAACCAGAATGATAGGATAGAGAGCATCTGTTTATTCATTGACTACTCTCTGTTTGGTGCACTGGAGAACGGGCTGACATAGAAATGAGCATATTCCTTTACCATAGGGTGTTGGGAGTTTGTTGATCTGTATGTGAATGGCTAGGTGAAACAGAGGAGGAGATGAATAATGCAGAGGTTCAAATCTCAAGATTATGCATAAATGGAAACTGAGTTTGACCTTTAACCACTCTGAGAGTAAATGTGCAGCCATTTCAGTCTGGAAAAAGTAATAGAGGGCATCATTTCCAAAAAATCCATGAGATACTTTAGGAATAAAACTTTATCTTGATATCAAAAAAAATCAGAATGTACAAATGGATACTCAGCAGGGATCAAAAAAAAAAAGTCTTAAACCTCTGTAAAGTAATTTTTTTAAGTCTTTTTTTCAGTTAAACTGCTAGCCATATATTGAGCTCATGCACCTGAATACAGTGGGTATTATGGCTGTGTAAGGAAGAGGGTGTCCGTCAGCTCTTTAAAACCTGAATTATTTGAAAGAGGTCCAGCCAGACAATCTGTAGGGCAAGCAGTCATAAAAGTATGCTAGCAACATACTCTAACGTCTCTCCTTGTAAATTTTTTTCATTGTCTGTAATGATTTTACCATATATATATATATGTATATAGGTTCACTTTTACTGGTCAGAGCTGATTTATTGTAGTAGGTGTCTATATCAAAGGTCTGGATGGTGAAATACGTGCTATTAACAAGCCATTTCTATTTAGTAAGCCAAATGGAATTTTTGAAGAACGCAAAGGTCACTTTTAGAAAGGACTGTCGTCTGGCCAGCATCCAGGGCTTCCAGGCAGTGAAATTTTTAGGTGAATGTTTGATTTTAAATACGTGGCAAGATCCCACTGAAGCACATGCTGAAGACAGAGGATTACTCCTTTACTGAGGGTAGGAGCTGGGTACCTTGGTCTCACACAGGTCACAGCCATCGGTGTGAACACCACCTGAGCTCAGGTGTTCACAGCTGAGAACATCTCACCTGCTAGGGATACCTGAAAGGATGCAAGAAGTGTGGTAGGGGTGGAGGGGGGGGTGGGGATGAAGGAGACTGTAGGACATGTCCTGCTCTGAGGTTGTTGACAGTTCAGGAGGTCACAGTAGTCCTGTACCATATACCTTCCAGAGTAGTTTTTATTTTTTTTTATCCTCCTGTGATAATCCATTTGCTTAGTGCTATCCTTAGCAGGGTGGGAAGGAGCATAGTAAATGCATGGAGTGAAGGTATACTGCCCTAAAGCTAGTAAATAACAGCTCGTGTTTCTAAAACATCTGATCATTTTTTACTTTCATTAAGCACAGGCTTTCATGGTGAGAGTGGAGTGGCTAATCTGATATTCCATCTGTGCAAGCAGTTGAAAGGAAATTCTAATTACTTAACCTTTACTGCACGCTTCAGTTTACCCAAAACTCATGACTCCGGGGTAAAATCCCAACCCTTGGAAAGTCAGTAAAAGTTCTGCCAGAGCCGTCTGCGTTTCCCTCTTGAAGCACAGCAACATGCAGCAGTGGTACAAATTTGTTCACATGTGTCCTAAGCTCGGGGACTTCATTGGTTTTGGGTTTAATATCCTGTCGGCTGCAGACTCTATTAATTTTATTTATTTGTTAATTTATTTTGTTTGATCACATACATTAAGTCCTTCCCAGAAACCTTTAGGACTGATGATTTAGTTGTTTAGAGTTGAAGGACAGTGATGGTTTTAGCCCAAGGCTTTGTTGTTTATGGAAGGTGACTTAGAAAACAAACAGCAAGCAGCCACCTCTGCAGAAAGGGGTGTCATTCTCCCACTGACAGGTCACCTCACTTCTGTAAGGTCAGGTGTTTCATCAGTTTGAATTGCTAACCATTCTTATCCCTGTACATATGCTTTGCATAAGCTTTTGTGTACGTTACTGGCTCCCAAGTGCAAGGTGGGGATTGCTCCGCAGACCATGGGCGCCTCATCCCACTCCCCTCCATCCCATTTCCAGCTGCTGCTGCTGTGCCCACCTGAGAAGTGCAAAGGGAGCCCTGGGTAACTGTGATTGGAAAACCCTGTGCTCAGGCTCAGCACCCAGAGTCTGCCTCCTTATGTGTTAGCCGTGGGGTTTTGTAGAAGCTGATGGTGTTCCAAAGACAAAGGAGGAATTTTGGCAAACAATTCCTTCTCCTGTAAAAAGCATACTAATCTTTGCAAATATTGAAGCAAATGGAGGAGATTTTTTTGAAGGTATTCAGAATATTCTTTCCAAGCGTATTGTATAGTATTCAGTGCAACCGCTCAGAAATGGGAGCCCACTGGTGTTTTTGCAATGATGTGTCTGACCCTTGAAGGCATCTGACGTGTGGTGCCCTTGCCAAAGAAATGGTAATGCACAGAGAAAGCAGCAGGTCTTTTGGATCAAGCATTTTGTACTGCTTTCCTATAGCTGCAGCACCTAGTACAGGAGCCTGTTTGAATAGTAGGTCTCACAAAAATGGGGGATTATGCATTTGCACAGGTTATTCATTTGCAACTGAAATACTGTCTCTCTTCTCAAGAAGTTCAAAACAGTGTCAGAAACTCACTGCTCGTATGCTATATGAGTGCTTAGTTAACTGCAGGTTTTTGTTTATCAAATAGGGAAGGAGACTGGACTGGGTTAGGAGAGATGCTGTATCAGCGCCATTGGGCTTTTGAGCCCTGCCCGTGTCACGGTTGCTGAAGGGGAAGTCATCTGTCATGGTGGGGCATTTCAGGGAGCTGACGGTATGAATGAAGGAAATTAGAGGCTCTGGGAAAGCATATTAAGCTGTGAATCATTGAATTCTCTTGTTCTGCTGCTATCAGCTGAAAGGCCTTTTTCTGTAAAATAAAACCCGTTAGCACGTTTTTCATCATTCTCAGTGACTCAAAGGCTTGGACCTTCTGCGAGCAGCAAGTCTTAACCAGGAGTTAAAAGATTGTGCCAGTCTTTAGCCAAACCCACTTTTGCCAGAGTTAGTACTCCTGTGCATGTCCAGACTCCACATTTATGCGCATCCTTTATATGCATCCTTTTCCCCTTCCATATACACCTGTGATCTTGAGTACTTGCCTGTAGCTGCGCGAGGCAGCTTGCGGTTAGACTGGGTACTGTCAAATCCACATTTCTCCGAGCTTCCTCACTGGCTGGCACTGCCAGCAAGTTTGTCATTCTTTTTTCTTCCATCACATTCCTCGTGACCTCTCAACTTCTTGCTTCTATTTATTTGCATGTAGCAGAGAAGGAAGATGATGCTGGCATTTTTAAATTTTATTTTCTGTGTCTGGATGCCTCCTGTCAAAGAGTGTCATAGAAAACCTTTCTCCTCCACATCACTAGTTCCAGGGTAGCATAACTAGATCAGGATAATCTTGAGCTGATGGGTACTTGGCATGAGATAAACGCGCTCTGTCAGCCCTAACATCTCTCTGCCAAAAAAATTGCACTTGCACTTAAACTTTTATGGTCACTGTGACAGTGGGAGAGCGTGGCTGGGCACAGTGTACTGTCGTGCAGTTTTCATGTTGCAGCGTTGTTAAAAAGCCCCTTCACGGCCCACAGAGAGCGTGGTGGTGGAAATCCCAGGTAGGTGAAGGTGTGCGCTGCACATTGGTCCCCTCACTAGAGAAAGGGAGGGGGGTGCAGCCATTGCGTCAGCCACAGCTCGCTGGGCTGGGTTTTCTGTCCAGCACATGAGTTGTCTATGCCACAAAGACCACTTTAGGGAACTGGGATAGACCTTGGGATAATCATGAGGAGCTGGATCTCCATTTCCACTCTTGCTTGTGGATTGACTTGCTTCATGTTCACTGGTTTTTTTGTATGTTGTTTTTTTTTGGTGATGGTTTTGAGGATTTTGAAGTTTTGCAATTGATTTTGGCAGGATCAAGATTTTGTTTTCTCTATATCCTAATAAAAATAAATGTAAAGCTGTAGCTGGTGATCTGGGAGCTTAGTTTCTATGTTTAGTGGGATCTAATATTCTGATTCTTTTTTGTTTTCTAATATATAGCCTAAACCTTCAAATCCATCCTGTGTTCCACTTGGTTGTGCACCACTTAACTGCTTCGTGCTAGCAGAATATATCCTAAATTAGTTGAATTGTTGTTAGTTCTATGCCATTTTAAGCAGCAGTGATTGCCACTCATTATCATTAGGCTAAAACAATTGCCTTTAGAAGGATCCTAATACAGAGGATGTCCCAATTAAGTAGAGTGTGTTGTGCTAAGAAGCTCCTTACAGGAAAAGATGTCACAGTCGCGTATTGTAATATAATTCTATTATCTTTTCTTCTTATAACATCTGCTCTAATATCTCACAGAGGTACTCTCTGCCTCGGATGATGATCATCTGTTCTATTTTTTGATGAAATCAAATCCAGCTCAGCTGGGACACTGCCCTGAAGACAATCACACGCCTTAGGAAAAAAACTGCTCTGCAGATATGCAGTTACTAAAATTTCCAGTTGCAAGGAGCCAGAGAAAAAACTACTCAGATAAAACCTCCAAATTTGGCCAGATGAAATGAAAAGAGTTGCCCTTGTGTAGCTCAAAGGATTTGTCTTTGCAGTTGTTATTGAACTGAAGTTCCTGCTGGTGAGAACCCAAAATCTGCAGCATTTTTAGAACTTCTGTTTGTCCTTTATCAGTGGTTGCTGCCATTGATCATTTCTGGCAGATTTTGTTAGGGTCTCGGGTCATTAATTTTTAAGTATTATTCATTTGCTCTTCTACCGTTTTTTCCAGGAGAGAAAGGGTGATCTCTTGTGGTTAAACTGCATAACTAGAGGCCTTATACTCTTTTTCTGGTTTTCTCTGACATTTCTTATTTCGCCTTGAATTAGTTACTATGCTCTCTAATGCTTTACTTTCACTTCACCTGTAAATTAGACATGAATATTACATTATCTGCTTAACACCAGAGTCTTCAGGCTAAGTGTAGAGCTGATAGTGCTTATTGATGTCTTTGGGTAGTAGGTGTTAAAGTAGTGTGTCCCTTTAGTCTCCTGCATCTGATTGCTATGCCTGTTCCATCCTTCCTCATTTGGGCTGCTCTGCCTACTTTAAGACTCCAATTCTGGAAACTTTCTATCACCACCTAGCTTTCCCAAGCGCTTTGCGTTTTCTCCATGCAAAGCCACTCCCTGTTATTTAACCAGGCTGGAATGTGTGGAAAGAAGACACTTTGCACTCCTTGCCTTGAATGCTTTCCAGGTCTTCCGTTAACGGAAAGCTCTGGCTGATACGATTAGCTTTCAGGTTTTCCCCGTTGCCTCATTTCTGTAAGGAGAAGCCAAGATGTTTTCCATCTGCCTTGACAGGCAGGTTGACAAGCTGAGCTAAGGAGTCACGATGCAGGTTGCTTCAAAACAACAGAGACCATAGGGGCTTTTTCCAAGTTTGAGTTTCTACGCGTTGGGTTATGTCACTTTGTACTCACCAGCTCCTGTGCTGAGCTCATGGTGCTAGTGTTGCCACATGGTGCTTCAAAGTCTGGTGTGTACCTTGATGGTGCATCATCCTTCTATACTCATGGCTGCCACAAATGCAAAATGTGGAGGCTTTTTCTACATGTTGGAATACCAACCCTGTGGGATTTGCACCTCCTAAATTGGTTTGTTATTGCAAAGGCAGCTGGCAGTGCTTTTGTCCCTTTTATTAGTTTCCCATAGGCCTTTATGTTGTAGATCTCAAGGATGCTCTCTGGTACTGGGAAATATTTTGGTGCATGAGCTTGTGGAAGAAAAAGGATTTTTAAATTTTTTTTTATTGGATGTTTCGTGAGCTCCTGAAACTTCACATGGCTCTTTATGAGAGCAGGAGGCTGTACTCAAAGACCTTTTAGTCCCACATTCCTCTGTAAAAAATAAAAAAAAAATAGGAAAAATGAGTGAATTTCCTACTCTTAAATGTAGTTCTCCTAGGTAAGGTCGACAGTGTACTTGACCAGTGTAACATGCAGCACCACATTTTGGGGACTGTTCAGAATTAACCACCATTTTCAGGCTCGTTTTGTACAGTAATTTCCCTGATACCGGTCCTGCACACTTCATTTCTATAGTAGGATCCGTCTATTCCTTGCAGTGGAAGTATAAGCTGTTTTCCAGATGTGTGCATTTGCTGAAGATGTAGTAGATAGATAAAGAGGACAGTCAAAGACACCTTGAATTATTTTCTCCTGAAAGTAGGAGCACTTAATAAAAGAAAAATAATAAGAGAGCAGCAAAACCTTCATGCTTCTATCCAGACTCTTAATTAATATACATAAAGAAACCTGACACTCAACCAATGGTGAAATGCGCATAAAATATTTTATAGTCTTTACAACACTTATATTTTTAGTTCAGACAAACACATTTGTCTTGAGTTTCTGCTAGATGCCTCAGCACAGATAATTTGAATCACATTGTCCAGTGGGCATTTTTATTAATTTAATGTTGTTGGAAATTATTATTTTTTTTGTTTAGGCTGCAGGATTTGAATACTAAAAGAGAAGAAGGAGGCAAAGATTTAGAAACATGGATGACAGATTGCAGACTCATGAATGTAGGCAGTGATGACTTCTTGCGTACTTGGTCTGTGACTTTGTGTACAGATAGATATGTAGATATACATATGAAAACACAATCTTAGTTCAGTCATAGTTTGAGGTATCATTTCATCTTGGTGAATTTGTTGTATACTCAGAACAACAGCTTGATGAAATGTCTTTGAACTCCTTGAAATACACCTCCTATATTTGAAGCTTTTATACATATGGTACTTGAAGCGTCTTTACCATAGGTGAGAAGAGGAAGGTTGGAGCAGTAACTTCAGACCCGCAGTAACTGGAGCTGCATGTTTACATTCTCTCTCTTTCTCACTTTCTACTGAGGTGGTTTCACAGTTGAAAATGTTGCTTTAGATGGCAAAGCTGGTTGAGAACCAAACTATGGGATGTTTGAGGATGCAACACAGCCTCGCCCCAAACTTACTGCCCATTCCAAATAAACAGACTTGCTGTTTTATTGCTTTCCACATTGCGTAGTCATTCATGGTCGTATACAAAAAACTGCTTGTCTTATTTTTGCTGTTTTGCCCTTTGATCTGCTTTTGCACGATGCAAATAGCTGTGTGGTGCCAAGAGCAATACATGGTCCCTGGAAAGCCAGCAACCTCCTACGCCTGAGAGAAAGTGAAGTCCAACTGCCGGTCTTAGAGTATGGGCACCATAGGTGCCAGCACTTAGGAATCAAATATTTTGCAACAGTTTATATATAAATAAGTGCAGATGTCTGTCTATATAGAAGATCAGTGGAGGGAGCTTTGACTTTTTTTTAATGATTCCTCTATATTTAGGTGAGCTTTGGGCTACATGCCCCATATGGTCCTTGTGGCCAAGAAGGCCAATGACATCTGGAGTGTATTAGAAGGGGGGTGGCTAGTAGGTTGAGAGAGGTTCTCCTTCCCCTCTGCTCTATCCTGGTGAGGCCACATCTGGAATATTGTGTCTAGTTCTGGGCCCCTCAGCTTAAGAAGGACAGGGAGCTGCTTGAGAGAGGCCAGCGCAGAGCCACAAAGATGATGGAGGGAGTGGAACATCTCCCTTAGGAGGGAAGGCTGAAGGAGCTAGGTCTCTTTACCTTGGAGAAGAGGAAACTGAGGGGTGATCTCATTAATGTTTATAAATATGTAAAGGATGAGTGTCAGGTAGACGGAGCCAGGCTCTTCTCAGTGATGTCCAATGATAGGACAAGGGGCAATGGGTGCAAGCTAGAGCAAAGGAGGTTCCAAAAAGAACATTAGGAAAAACTTTTTCCCTGTGAGGGTGCCAGAGCACTGGAAGAGGCTGCCCAGGGAGGTTGTGGAGTCTCCTTCTCTGGAGACATTCAAAACCCACCTTAATGCCTTCCTGTGTGACCTGCTGTAGGTGATCCTGCATTGGCAGGGGATTTGAACTGAATGATCTTTCGAGGTCCCTTCCAACCCCTGACATTCTGTGGTTCTGTGTTTTATCCTGCCCTGAAAGCTGATGAGGTCACACAACTGCTGCTGTGTCTGGTGTTGGAGTTGCCCTTGACCATCAAGTCCTTCAGGCTGTTTTGCTGGGAAGGCACAGGGGAGTAGGGACGAGCTCTGCCAAGGCTGCCGCAGGGCACTGAGTTTGGGCTGTTTGCGTGATGCACACATACTTCTTTTGTCATGCTGCAAGGACAGCTAGCATGGGCAGCTCCATGGTAAGCTCTAAAATGAGTATGCAGGAATATATATATATTTATGCCAAAACTTTCCTTGCAATGGAAGGTGGTGCATAAACCAAGCCCAAGAGGTGGGAATGTGCGTGGGGAAACTTGAACAGATACCCTGGGCTTTGGATGAGTTTGCATCAAGGTTGAAAATAACTGCTGTTTTTATAAGTTTGGGCATTTTCAGTCTTCACTTTGTCATTTTGTGCAATACTTCTTTGGTTTTGAATTTTTAAGTCCTTGGGGATTGAGTTCTGGCTTGTGTTTTCAGCTGAGCCCGGAGGGCAGAAAAAATGTGGAGTATATTAATTGTACATTGGATTTTCCCTGTGACCTTTTTTTTTCTCTAGACATTTGCAAGGGGGAGTATTAGGAGCTTGTCACTGTGGGTTTTTTTGCCTTTTTTTTGGCATCCTGCTGATTTTAAAATGTATTATCTGCGTTTCTCTTCAGCCTTTTCCCTAATGCAGGGTACCCTGGGGCCAAGGGCAAAGCGAATAAAACAATTTTGGGTATGGCCCATTCTGGATATGTATCCTCACAGACAACTCCTGGACAGATCTCTGCCCCAAGGAGGGTACAGATGAGAAGCGCCAAAAGAGGTGACAAAATCCAAAGACTCGAGCACTTTGGTTGTCTGCAGTGATCCACAGCAGTCATAGATGCGATGTATGGCTGCTGTACGTTGCTGGGTGGCACAGAGCAGCCGGGGGCATATCAAGTGAGTCTGGCCCTGTATTCATTGAGCAACAACTGACGGCTTCATTTCCACTCCGGTGAGTCGGACAGAAGAAGAGGGATTAAATAATGGGCAAACAAGCGCACGGAGTTGAGTAACCGTGCAGAAAGGAAGGACACTGAATGGTGCCAGTTGAGAGAAAAGACAGATCCTGCAGTTTGTTTCTGAAGATGGCTGCACAGAGATCTTTGGTGTGGAATGACAGATAGCATCAGCAGCAACAGCCAGAAAAGCCAGGAGGGGGGAAAAGTCCTGGTTTTCAGGCCATTGGAGGCTTGTTTGTCAAGTACAACGCAGTATGGCTGAAACCACAACTGAAAAAGCATGCAGATAGTACCCATCAGCAGAGAATGGAAATAAAGAAGTTGAACTGTAGCCAAACTGGTGAAAGCTGGCAATGGCTATTTAAATGTTTCTATTTATAAAGAAGATATTTATGATCACAAGGTTTTTACCTTTTTTCTCCTCCCTCAATTTGGCATGCTCTCTTCTTGCCAGGGAGCAATTCCCTGCCATGTTCTTTCATCAGCAAGTCTGAGCTTTAAATCAAACACCAATAAAAAGGAAATGGGTTTTTCTTCTAAAAGGGATTTTATTCACTTTTCTTTAATCATTTTGGGGGAGAATAGTTGAAGCTAGAAAACTGGCAGAGTTGAATATCTGAGCCATAGAATTCCCTTGGTTCATACTGGCAAAAACCAGATCTGATCCAGCAAAATTATGAGTTATAAACAAATCTTCCATCCCCCCACTGGTCACCCACTGTATTCAATTACAGTTTTGAAGCTGGCATATAAGTATCAGATGTTTGGCTGTTGCTGTTTACTAATCTCCAACCCAAAAAAAATCCTTTGGCATGACATATCCTATAATTTGCTAAGTTTTTGAACAATGGCATATTTCGCATTTCATTTGCACATTTCATCCAAGACCCTAAGAATACTTTACTCTCGCTAAAGAACAGAGTAATTAATCATCAGGGCTGTTTGTAAGGAAAACACCCGGCTGTGGGAATGGAGTCCGTAGTCAAAGTAGTAGAGGATAAAATGGCTATATGTCCCTGCTTTAATCACTTGGAGGAATATCTCCCATACATATTATGATTTTAAACCATTTGAATCTTGTTTGTAAAGGTAACTTAAACCAGTATTTTTTCCACATTCAAGATACATTTTCACTTAAAAATATTTTCTTGGAGGATATTCATTTTTTAAAGACACTATAAAGCTGTTTGTGCTATATTTCTTGTTTTCAGAAATCTCTTTGAGTATTAGAGCAATTACACATGTGTTTTCTGCGGGGAAGCCTCTTCCAATGTTGCCTTAATTTCTATCCATTAAAATGGTAAAGAATAATCTAAATAAATGAGAAAGATTTCCAAGAGAGAATACTTACTAAAATATGCAGGCAAATCTGCATTTTAAATCCAGGTGTTGTACTTCTCAAGCTCTGTACATCCCCAGAATACAAATGTTGATCCATGCGCCAAGTGTTTATGTGATTCTGTCACTGAATGATGGCAGGAGAATTTGGAGAGCTTGTTTGATAAGCTGTTGTCACTCTTTATCCCTTACCTTTCCGCTTCTAATTCTTCTGTCCCTGTTGCTGTGTCAGATGTCCTGTCTGCATGAGTTGTATTCCTCTCTCATGACCTTCCACACGTGCACACAGTTTTACTGTGGTTATTACAAGCCTGGGACCAGAGCTAGGGCTTCGATTAAGGCTGCTCCTGCTCCTCTGTCTCCTGTGTTCAAACAGGCTGTTTGGGAGTTTGTTCTGGTGTTGCTATTGCAGGTGGAAGTTGTTCCTGGTTTAGGTTGCTGTCTTCTGGCCGCAGTGGAGAAGACCTTTGGTCCTGGTTTTCCCAATGTATATCCTTGCTTTTTGTTTTGAATGTGCGTCGTCTGTGTCCTCCCCTCCCAGGATGGGTGTTTTTAGATCCATGCTACAAATACAACTTTTAGACTAAGCTGTTTGCAGAGAGGAGAAGAATGTGAGGAGGGAATCCAAAGTATTTTGATGAAGCTACAAAGTGGCTGGAAAGCATCCCCTCTTAGGCACGTTACCTGATCTTGCGATGCTCCAGTGCAGTGATGTTGATGGGGCTGTTTCGTAACTGAAGTAAACGGGGATTAAGGTGGACATTTTGCCCAGGACCTTCATTGCTATACCTGTTGGTAGAATTACTGATCAGTAGAGTTTGAGGCCGTATATTTACTGAGCTGGTAAAATAGATATGCTCTTCCCCTTGAAGACAAGCACTAAATGCATACCTCTTCCTTAATGGATTTTGTGAAGTCTGCTTAGCCCGTAAGGGCAGAGCATCTTCCCTGTGCTTAAAAGAAACGAATAGTAAAAGCTAATGGAAAAAAAATAATTTCCAACCCTGACTTCTTTTCAAAGGTAATTGTTGAATATCATACAATTGGAGATAAGGTGAAGTTTAATCGTTATAAAAAGGTACAATTTCACTGCTTCAAGTGAGTCTCCACCTGTGCCTGTGTCCCAACAGGCCTAGGATGGCCATAGCTGCCTGTCTGTAGACCACAGGAAGGGAGGACAGCTTGCTCTCCAAGCTGGACTTCCATGCATCTGTTACCCAATGATGGTAATGCAGTGCTTGCTTTTGTAAATAAATTCTAGTTTTCAGCATGACAGTGATTTTGATTAATAAACATGTGCCCTCTATCTACGCCTGAGGGTTGAGATGTCACGGCCAAAAGTGACTTTTGTGCCTGAATGAATGTCTATGTAAATTTTATGTCAGTAGCTTTACTTATGTCCTGCCTCACAAAAATTCACAGCTGTAAGGGCTTCTGCATAATGGGATTTTGAGGCCCAAGCAATTCAAATGCTGGGAATTGTATTTACAAAAGAAATTCAATAAGCCTGTCAATGACACTGCAAACATCTTGATGCTGTCTGTTATTTTGGCAGTTCTCAGTGGAATCCCACTTACAGGAATATCCTGTAAATATATTGTGTCTCTCAAATCATTTTAAAGCTAGTCTTTAGGAATTCTGTCACTGAGCTACCATTTGTCTAATAAATTTGTATGGGTTTGGAGTACCTTCTAAGAGGTTTCTTTGGAAACCTCTTGACCTCCTCCTTGCACAATTCTCTAGGATTTTCTGTAGGAATTGTCTCTACGTGACATCGTAAGTGACTTGAGGATATTCAGAAGAGCTAACAAGGGCCACTTCTGAGAGCATGAGTCATCTATGGCATGGAGTTATAGATGTGAGTTTTCTCTGAGCTCTCCACACACAGGCTTCGTCTTGGAACATCCCCAAAACGACATGGGGGTGGCAGCAAAGTCATCCATACTGGCTGAAATTACATTCGACTTCTCCTTTCTTTTTATGTGCTGTAGGTGTCCTCTGCTTGCCGGACAGCTTGAACCTTCACAAAGACCAGCAAAGGTCGAACAAGCCCGGGGAAGTGCAGATGTTCAGCCAGTCGGAACTGAGGACCATCGAGCAGTCTTTACTTGCTACACGAGTGGGGAGCATTGCTGAACTCAGTAAGTACAAGGTTGTCGATAATGTTTGGATGTCTTTCCTCGGAATAAAGCAAAGCCACTTGCATTGCCTGGTGGTGCAGAGGAGATAGGAGTCGACATATGCGATGTTGAAAGCGATGTTGGGTGAGATCTAGCTACGCTTGTGCTCCATGGGCAGTTTGCCAGCTGAAGCCATAGGAGGAGCAAAGTTTTGTGCAGTCTCACGGTAATGCTAATGACTTGTTTCCATACACTGCTCTCATTTTTAAAGGTGAAAGATACTGTATTTCAACTCTATGTGGTGTTTGAGAGCACCTCACGGCTTGGGCAGACTTGCAAATGTCTGTCATACTGGCGTCCTGTCGCATTTCACTGGGTTGCCTCTTTGGAGATAGGCGGGTAAAAAGATGAAGGTCACAGCAAGCGAAGGAAATATTGTCAAAAATTTAAAGCAGAGCTAGTTTGATCTGGGTTACAGAGGATCTTTCACCTTGCCTTTCCTTCTGCGGTTCCAGCAGAGGAAAGAACAACTCAAATCTGGACTATAGGAATTTGTGCCTGGAAGATAAATTATTTGCTGTTAATCAAAACACTTTTTGAGAAATATGAGAGTCCACTATCTATCAAAATCTGAAAGCTTTCTTTTCAGCACAAATAAATTGTAGGAGGCAAGTGCCATGTGAATCTTCATGTGACATAAAGTTACTAGAAGTGCCTTTTAAAAAAATAATCATTAAAATAGAAGCCTTCCAATCGCATGTTTACAATATAGTTAGAGATATGAAGCTCTGGGTCAGAAAACAGAAATATTCAGACAAAGAAGTTGCTACTTTTTTTCTGAGGTCTGTCAGAAATGCTGGCAAGTATTTTTTTCACGAGACGTGTTATGAAATTGAAGAAATTGAGAGTTCTGGGCCCCTCAGCTCAAGAGAGACAGGGAACTGCTTGAGAGAGTCCAGCACAGAGCCACAAAGATGATGAAGGGAGTGGAACATCTCCCTTAGGGGGAAAGGCTGAGGGAGCTGGATCTCTTTAGCTTGGAGAAGAGGAGGCTGGGGGGTGACCTCATAAATGTTTATAAATATGTCAAGGGGGATTGTCAGGAGGACGGAGCCAGGCTCTTTTCAGCGACAATCAATGACAGGACAAGGGGTAATGGGTACAAGCTGGAACATAGGCAGTTCCACAAAAATATTAGAAAAAACCTTTTCCCTGTGAGTGTGCCAGATCACTTGAAGAGGCTGCCCAGGGAGGTTGTGGAGTCTCCTTCTCTGGAGACATTCAAAACGCACCTGGACGCGGTCCTGTGTGACCTACTGTAGGTGATCCTGCTCTGGCAGTGAGCTTGGACTAGGTGATCTTTTGAGGTCCCTTCCAACCCCTGACATTCTGTGATTCTGTGATACAGGCTGCCCGGTTTACTGTTGTTCTTATTACTGAAATCTGTGTTACCAACATTGTAAAGAACATTTATAGGCGTCTTATGTTCATTTTCCTGGCATTTTTCAGTAGCAATGGGAGTCTTCTTCATAGCTCCATCATATCATCAAGGCTCAGTTTATGTGCTGTTCATGAGCCCTGTGGATGTACCATAGATGGCTGTCTACACGCCATGAATTTCTTTTTTCAGCTTGCTAATTTTTCTCTTCTGCAGTGAGACGTCAACAAGCCAAGAGCACTTACATGCTTTAGCGTGAAGTGTTGCTCCGTCTCTGGAATCAGGTGTTTGGTGTTACTCAGATTAAGTAATTTATGCTTATTTATTTCATGTGCATGAAACACAACAGACAACTGTCTGTATGCCAACTAAATTATGCATGATACAGCTCTCTTTTCTTAAAGTCCATATGGTTATGCTTTAATAAATAAGCAATCTGTGGATATTTCAGGGTTGGATTGTTGGTTGTTTTTTTTTCATTCTGGATTTTTTTAAACCTCTGCACACAGCCCGAAAAGCCAGACTCCTTAATTACCCTGACCCCCCTCTATTTTTTTTTTCTTTTTTCTTAAAATTTGATTTCCAGAAATCCATCATCTCTAAGCAGTTCTACCTTAGAATTCAAACACTTAGTTGGCAGAATTTGCTTTCTGTGTGTCTTGGTTGACTTCAAACACGAGCAAAATGCTCTTTGGAGTGGCCAACTCGTAAAGAAAAGAGCGCATCAGTGGGAGTGAGGTGCAGCTGTTGGAGGGGTTGGCACCTCCAGCAGGCTGGTAGCCCTCCAGAAAGCCCTCTGGACAACCGGCAAGGATACCTCCCCAGCTGCTGCAAGTGGGTGCTTGTCAAGGAGTCAGTGGTAGGAGCGGTAATTGGCAAAGCTTGCAAGGCTTGTTGCTCAGTTGGGTGTAAATCTTTGCCACGGAGCAGTGCCAGTGCAGAGTTCAAAACGGAGTTGCGCAATGTGGAGGGAGGTGCAGCATGTCGGTGGGCAAAACCTTGTGTTTTAGGGGGGGGGGGGAAATCATGAAATGGAAGGAAAATGGAAAGGTGAGGCAAGTACAACGGGATGTGCTATTTGTTAGGTGCTTCTATGTCTGTCTCTGGCATCAGCAGAGGCTGTGAAGGTTTCAGCAAACCTTCTGCTGTGGAGGGAGACTGGGGAATCGCAGTGTGGGGACAGAACCAGTGGGGAAGAGCCAGGAGATAGCACCTGGGGATCAGGGTGTGTTGGCAGGGAAGGAGTAGGCGAAGGAGGATTTATCGTTGCCTCAGTGTTGTGAGGGGGATGGAGAACTTCAGAAGTGGGGTTGTGGAGAGGAAAGAGGATATGGCAAGGTCTGGCATGGAGAAAGAGTGGTATGAGGGAGAGGTTAGGTATGTAAAGCCCTTGCTCTTGTAGGAGGATGATTAAAGGTGGTGAGGGAGACTCACTGGATAGGAGGGAATTAGGAGGATAGCACTTGTGAAGAGGAGGAGGTGGACACCGGGAGTGAGGGGCAAGGGCAGAAGCTTGGCCTGCTGGTCTGACAGAGTGGGCAGTCCCTGGACATGTGTCCACAAAATCCCACAGCTCGCAATATTCCAGGAGCCAGGACTTCCTTACTGTTCTTTTCAGAAGAGCACAAAAAACAAGGGCAAAGAGTGATCTTGCAATAAAGCAATTTAATTTTATCTCAGAAAAAAAAAAAGGCAATTCTAATTGAATGAGATTTCCTATAGCTTATTGACATTAATAATTGAAGTATTGCAAATACACAGAATGAGTAGAATTAACAAGGACCCACATGCAGAGGAAAAGCTTTCCCTGCTCTCGGTTCTACCCAGCATCTTCGCATGCAGCGGCGTGGCTGGCTGCTGAGCTGCTGGAGGTTTTGAGGCCAGGAAATCAAATCTTGCCCCTGGAAGACAACAGCTGGCAAACGGGGCCTGTTTGCTGCCCAGCAGCTGTATTTCAGCTCTAATCTTCTTAGTTTCTTCACAGTCTGCCCCAAGTGGAAAATGGATTCACAAGGTGGAAAGCCTTACGTGTTGTGGTACCTTTACTTTGCCCTAGACTTGATGGCCCTCATTTGTCTGCTCCTTTGATTTTTTCATGTATGCTGTCAGTATGTTAGTAAAGACCTCTTAAGGGAGCTACATGTCCCTGTAGTGTGACGGAGGCGAGAGAAAATTGGGGAAAGGTGGGACAGTAGACACCACCATAGAGGGAGAACAGTATCCTCTGGAAATGCTGCAGAGGAGAAGGTCAACCCAGATTGCTGTTGAGGGGACCTCATGACCGGGCAGGTGTGTCCAGACTTGGGGATGTTGCTCTGGTTCTCCCCAAACTCTGCTTGCCTGGTTCTTCTGCTCTCATCTCCTGGGCTTAGAACGTAGCGGGTGCTGATTGTCACCAGGATGGCCTTGCCGTGCCCGGCAGTGGTGGGGCAAGGGAGTGCTGACGGCCCTGGGACGCTCTCCCAAAAGCAGGAAGAATACGTGATGTTGCTGACTTAGGGAAAAAAATCAAAGGAAAGTTTTATCTCCAGGAATTAGGACGAGAATGTAAATAGAGACCTAATTCCTCAACGCAATTACAGTGGTAATGCGTGATTCCAAGGAAAAAGCCTGAAAAATTAATGTGAAACCTTATTCATTAAAACATAATGAACATGGCACAAAGTTAAGGAACAACAATAAATCTGGCCCGTGTTATATTGGCATTTAGTATTCAGGAATTGTAATTGCCTACTACAGTGTGTTTTAAAATAATGTAATTTCATTTGAAATGCTTATTACATAGAGAACATTGGGAAGAACTGAAGCACAGCAAAAGTAATAGGATTTTAAACAGTAGCCTGATTGTTTAATCTTAGAGAAAATATTTCACAAGACTTTTTTTTCTTTTTTTTTTTCCACTTTTTTCCTGAAGTTTCTTGTATTTCCAGACCAGACTAGGAGAAGGGGAATTGAACTGTCTGGGATTTTTTCAGAAAGTTTTTGGGTTTCTTCTAGATTTCTAGTTCTTTTTTCTCTCCTCCCCTTTCAGATGGGGAAAAATAAGTGAAATGAAAAGAAAAAGAGAGAAATATTAGGAAGACCTGTGGCTGTTGAGAGATCCTGTGATACTGCATTTTGATGTTTGAATATTTTTCCTAACTTCTTTATATGTATGTTTGCAACCCACAAACATTTATGTTATATTTAAGTGCATAACACTCCAACACACCTGTTAGGGACCAATCTAAAAATACTGCTACTGGCCTGGAGAGCAGATGCAGAAGGGATGACGCTCACAACTGGAGGTCGCTGGTGTTTTGCTGGATGAAGGAGGACACTCCTTCTCCTGCACACACATGAAGGTGGTGACAAGGAAGAACTGAGCCTTAGGGTGCGCTGGGCACCAGTCCTGGCACTGAGAAATATTCCTCCCTCACTGCCTTGGGTTGAAGACCATAAAGTGTTAACGTGTGGCCAGGCTGGGACAACCACCCCAGGCTGTGGTGCGTGTGTAGGGCTGCAGAAGGGTTGTGCCTCTCAAGCCACACAGAGGAATAAAATGTGGCTTAGGATGTCATTAAAACTTCACATATGTCTTCGTGTTAGAGCAGAAGACTGTTTGGCCCTTGCTTTTGAGTCCAAAGATGGCCAGTCTGCTACAGCTTTCCTGGGTGAGAAGTTTATCACCCAGTCTTGTGCAAGCCATGGTGACTGGTGGTGGTGGTGATATTACTCTGAGTGTTAACCACATCAAGCGGGCATTTTTATTTTAAACCAGGATAATCTGAAGATGCGGATGAGACTTAACACTGCTGATCTCAGAGGTTTTTAGCCTTTGAACGGTGTTTAACATAGAGCAGCTCCCCGATTTGATATTCAGGCCAGTGTTTCCTTCACGTCACCACTCAGGTCTCAGCAAGGTTTTCTTTTTTCCCATGGGAAAAATACTACCCTTCCCCATCATACTCTCTTTGCCTTCACAGTGCTGAATGTATGTATTTCCATAGATCTTTGTACACTTTTAGAGATGAAAGGAATGGTTACTGCTCAAGTGTAAATAGGAATGTGATTGTGCATTCCAATATTGTTTTTCATTTCTTCTCTCATGCCCAGATGAGGAGATGATGAAAGTCCGCATCTCTTCCCTTGTCGCTCTCTACAACTACCTTAATGGAGGTTGCAGAGAGGTGAGGATCAACCTGTTCAGCCAAGTAACAAGTGATAGAGGAAATGGCCTCAAGTTGTGCCAGGAGAGGTTTGAGTTGGATATTAGGAAAAATTTCTTTACTGAAGGGTTCACTGGGCATTGAAATGAGTTGCACAGTGTGATGGTAGAGTCTCCATCCCTGGAGGTATTTAAAAGTCATGTAGATATAGTGCTTATGGATATGGTTTAGTCGAGAATTTGTCAGGTTAGTGGTTGGACTCGATAATCTTAAAGGTCTTTTCCAATATAAATGATTCTGTGATTCATCTAGCCTCAGTCTTCTGCAACCAACAGAAGGGAGTGCTGCAGGAGCTGTACAAATTGATTCATGTCCTGTAAACGAGGGGTTAAACCTAGGTGTAGAAGCAAGTGCCAGGGTTAGAAGTGATTGCTGGAAAGGTGGCATCTAAAGGAGGGTTCTTTTAAGTGCTCTGCTTATTTACTCCCAGAACAAAAACTCTGGTTTTCAGATACTTTTCTGAGACTAAGCAGCACGATACGGAAAGGCTTACTCCCTGTGAGCGGTTTGTTTCATGCAGCGCAGTGCTGAGCTAAGCGGAGGTACTAGCAGAAACCTACAATTCAGGTGGTAGTGCTTCCTTCAGCACAGGGTTTGTCCATGGACTGGCAGCCTGTGTTGGCACTCTCCAGATGTGGTGGATTTTCAAGGGCTCTCCGATGGGTTATTGCACAAGATCTCTGCGCCATTGCTACCCATCACCACTTCCTGGGCCTCTTGGTTGCGGTTTGTCCTTGCTGCAATCCACACGTCATCTGCTCCATGTGTAAATGCTAAAAAGAGAAGTTATTGAGGTGACCCTTTGCCCCACCGGCAGAGAACACAGGACAGATTAATACAAATTAAATGCTAGGTAGTTTCTTGCCTTCGTTAAGTGCTAGCTGGTTGCAGGCCCCCCTAGCTGCTACTCCATTCCCCTTGCAGGCCCCTCCCAGTGATGGACCTGAGCCTCCATTCTCTGTCTGTGTCTGTGCACAAGAAGGGTTACAGGTTACTTAATAGCCCCAAATGACCCCTGCTTTTCTTGCCTTCGCCCTGAGATACCCATTATCATAAATCATGAAGTAATACGTTTATTCATCAGTGGAAATGAAGTGGGAAGGAGGAAAATTTGAAAATACGCATCTACACCCTGCTAAGGCTTTACCTTCCCTTTCACTGCCCTGCTAACCACGGGGGTGGATTTCTGTCTTGGGTTACAGGGGCTGAACAGAGGCAGCTGTTGCTTTCTTGAGTCCCTGTCTGCTGTTGGTGTGCCGTTGTGGGCTCTGCAGCTGCCCCCAAGGATGAGACTTAGCCTCCTTTGCCTTCCTGGGGGATGAGCCAAGGTCTTGTCCCTGCACAGGTGTTTTTGTTCCTCCAGGGCTTCTACCTGGTGTATTTAAAGCCCACTCAGGTTTGATGGTTAGAGGCAAAAGGCATCGCCTTGGTGAGTGGGGGATGCTGGAGCTCCAGCTCACCACCACCCTTCCCCAATGCACCATTATATCGGCTCAGGACTCCCCCACATATATCACTCTTGAAGTGCAGACTCCTATTCACCCCTGAACTCCTGTGCATCACAGCACACTGGAGGGTAAACCAGCATTTTCTTTTCCTTAGGTTTGCAGTCATCCCTGTTAATGCCATGCAAAGTCAGGGTGACCACTATTCAGCTGTCCTCCTCAACGTGGAGGGGCAGTAAAAGTCAGAGTTTGAGGACATAGGTCTATGTCAGACCAAAGAAAATTCAGGAACAATGGTCCATAAGGCAGTGTCAGTACACAGAGGGAAGCCTTTACATTAGGTTGGCAGATGAATAGCTCATCCTAGTCAAAGCTTGTTTTGTTTCAGCTTGACATGGTTTAAGGGGAATCAAATACATACATCATGCTTGCCACATTGGATTGGAGATTTTGAAGGTAATAGTGTTTTTATAATACATATGTGAACCTGAGAAGGTTTTAATTATTATTGTGGCTTTTTATGGGATGTATCCAATCCCTAATTTCTCAGTCTTCAAAGATTTTGCAAACATTAAATTACACACAAGCGCTTACTCTATAATATAAATAGAAGCTTCTTGTGATGGTGGGATAAGTGGATAAAAAGTTAAACAATCTGGGAGGCCACAGGGAAGCCACTGTCAGGAAATGGGCTCCACATATCCTTGTCAGGTCTTCTCGTGCTGAATTCAGAGTGTGGGGCCATAGCTCTTTACTTTGCTCTTCTGTGGGCACAGGTGAAGGGGCTGTTAGGAGAAGAAAAGGTTGCCTGGGGTAGTGAATTTGCACAGGGGCACGATGTGGGCAAGCAGAGGTGGCAGAGATGGGGAGCTTTCTGCAAGATGAGCTCGGCGGTGAATCTGTTGCGCGTGGGATGCTCCACTGACTGTGGGTAATGCCACCCCAAGCACACCCACAGCCCCAGGCAGCTGGCACTTGAGTCGGGAATATACTGTGTGCCAAGAATAGCATAGCTTCATGTTTGAAGATACTTTTTGCTGAGAGCATGTGCATGTACTAAACACTTTTTAGTGTGCACCCACCTTAGCTCTCTGCGCATTCCTTTCCTGGTATAGATGGCTTGACTTGCGTTAATGATAACAAGACCTCCAATGAATCATTTGAGGAAAGATTTCCCTTAGGGAGTTTTTCCTCAGCTGACTTTTGAAGCATGGAGATCAATGCAACACTGGAGGCAGAGTAAACATGGAGGAACTGCACAGCTGAAGTCAAGAGTGTAGGGATGACTTGGGTGGCTGACTGAGCAGATGGCTGGAGGTGATCTGCCGTGGTACAGGAGACACAGTTCAACTGCTCATATTCACCCGCATTCATGCGCTTACAGGCATGTGCCAGGGTGAGCTGTAGCAATGCATCACTTCAGTGCAGAATCCAGAGGCAGCAGGGAGTGAGAAAGGGAGGGACACTTAGCTGCAGTTTGAGAAGGATGCAGGATGGCCCTGGCTGCCAGGTAGCAGTCTGGTTGAATAGACCATGGGTTATTATGAGGGTTAGAATTCATGTTTTCGATACAGTCTCCCCAGAGCCTTAGCAGGGCATCACTGGCTGTGGTGGAAAACAGAGATCCTCCTTTCTCCCCTGGGCTTTAAGGAAAGATGCAGGCCAAAGAACTGTGCAGCTTGTTTTCACTGTGCAAAAACAGTGTGGAGGGTTGGGGCTGGGCTGGCCACTGAACACTGGCAGATGCTCTCTAACCCTTCTCTCTCCCCAAAATGGGAGGAGAAACGGAGTAAGGCAGAGAAAGTTACAGATTGGAAAAGAAAGCTAAACCAGCTTTAATAAAACAATAATAGTACTAGTAAGGAAAAAGGATAAAAATAATGAACTATATACAAATCTGATATCAAACCTGACTACCCCCTGACAGCAATCCCCACTGATGCTGCAGAGCAGGCAGCACCAGGGAGGTCCCAGGCTCAGTGGCAGAGGAGAAGTGGACACAGGAACTGTATTCGGGAACTCAGGATCAGAGGCAGAAGATTGGACTAAGTCCTTCTTGGACACTGGCCATTGAAGGAGAGACCTTAACCCCCATAATCCCTCAGTTTTATACTGGGTATGACATCTGTGGAATGGATCACCTGTCCTGTTTGTTCCTTGCTGCAGGTGCAACCTTGTGACCCCTCTTACTACCTGGCACCCCCAGCTTGGCACATAAGATCGAGCAATGACCTTGGTCACTCTAGGAGCAAGTGTAAGCAAGAACCTTTCTACATACCGATCCCTGGCAGTAGCTGTAAACATCAGGTGTTATCGCTTCTAGTCGCACACACAGTCTGCAAAAACATGCTGTTAACTTCAGAAAGTGCAGCCTCTTAGAAGAGACTGAGCTGAGACATGAAAATCACTGAACAGAATTGGTTCTGTTTAGCTCAAACCAGGACACCTTGCTAAGTTATTCTCGCAGTTTTAGGACATGTTTTTGGAACAAGAACAATTTGAGGTAGGTGTCTTAGGAAGTGGTAGTGTATGGATTGGTCCAGCATCATTCACGCTGGGATCATGATTGTGCAGACATACACCCAGCTGAATGTTTTAGACTGTGAAAGTTTATCACTCTAAAAGCAGTGAGCCTGCTCCTAGGCAGGCATGACTGCAAGATCAGGTCTTTCATGGCAGACCGTAAAATCCCACAGGAAGAGTCTCGGAAGTGAACATTGGGCATCTATCACTTCTTCTTTCTTCCTCCTAGTTTTGTTTTTCTTCTTTTTCCCCTCTCCTCTGTTACAAAATTGGAAATGGATGTGTTGTTTTTTAAACATTGGGCTCTAAAATAGTAAGAGCAGTGATAGTATTTACTGAAGCCAAACATGTTTTTAAAAAAAAAGGCTTCGCTGGTCGCTGTGAACAGGGCTCAAGCCATCTATTTGTGTGCTGTATGTTACTGTATGTTGTATACCAGCCCCGTACAGACTGGAGCATCTTAACTTTCACTGTCACATCACATCTTTGACTTGAAGTCAGTGAAGATGTTCCTTAAATACTCAGTGCTGCCTTAAAGCAGGCCCGTGTCACGGCATGCACATTACATAATACTTGCAGTCTTTAAATCAAATGTATGTGGACCGTGAGCTCATAAACCATGCTGAACTGACAGCAGCAGTGATGGACGAGTCGTGCTTTAGTTCTGGAAAGGATGAAATGCCGATGGCTATGGCGGCAGCTCTATACGCATTGCGATGCAGTCATGGTTTTGTGGGTCCTCTGCTAGCTGACATGGGAGCCACGGTGCTTCTCCTCTGGGCTGACAAGCTCCAGCATGGAGCCACATTGCCAGAGCTCTTCCCCATCCCAGTGCAGGGCTGCAAGGCAGTGCCAGCCTGGGGCTTGTCACCACCGTTGCTACTCTCTGGGAGCCTGCCAGCTTCAGCAACAAAAATATCCTCAAATATACCCCCAACTCACTGTTCTTTTTTTTTTTATGTGTGTGTGACGTGATGTCTTCCTCTCCCTGGCTCTGCCAGCAGAGCAGTTTGCACGTGGTCTGGCTTGGCTTACATTGCATAAATTGTGGAAGTGTTTATTTGGTTTAAATTAAAAACAAAATAAAATTGGCAAGATCTTCCATGAGGCAGATTAGCTCGTCAGTCTGTTCCTCATATGGGTTGCAGGCTGTGGTACAGGGGTGAGAATGAGCCCAAGGGATGGCGAGGCAGGAATCCCCGCCAAGCCCCTCGTGTCGTGACGCCAGAGCCCTCGGGAGCTGCATCCCTGGAGTCACAAGATTGACTGCACTGCTGCGATTTTTATGATTTTTTGGAAATCATGCACTCGGGAACTTAATAGCCTTCCAGATGCACTCAGCTAATATATCTAAGATACGTTTTTGGGGCCAAAAAAGATGCAGAAGAGCCAGCAAGGGTGTGAGCAAGTAACTAGCCTCCTCTGGCAGAGCATTGCTGTAGCTGAACACAACTCTGGAGAACAGAGAGAGCTAACACAAAGTGATGAAGGGGTCTTTCCTGTTTATACTTGGCCACAAATTCAAGGTTGCCCTCCATGCTTAGATATACTGTGGCTTTTACAGCTAACAAGGAGTGCAAATAGTGGTTGGGTTTCCCAGATGGGAATTGAGTGGGCCGGCTGCTGGAGCCTAGACCAGTGAGTCCCATCATGGAGCTGGTTTTGTTTCCATGGGCTTTGGAGTGCCCTGACCAGGATCAAATGGATTTTTAACTCTAGGTATGTTCTTTGGAAGAGAATGGACAAGCGAAAGCATATGTAGCAAGGAGGAAAAGAAGCAAAAATATAGTAGGGGCCGAAACAGCACATGTGCATCTTGAACCAGATGTTATACTAGGCTACGTTTTATGGACTATGCATAAGTACTGCATTACAGAGTGTGCGTGCGCCTGTCAGCTCCCTTGTCCCTTCTTGGCAGTGATCCTGGTGCACAGCTATGCTAAGGCACGGTCTCTGCACTTAAGAATTTGCACCATAACTGGATGATACTGGATGTCTGAGGTTACGCTGTGGAGTAAAATAGAGAGCAGCAATGCCCATCTTGCCTCCAGTGCTTTGCCTGTTGGGTACCAGGGTCATAGTGCAGCTTTTTATACTTACTTACTTATACTTACTTACTTTTATACTTACTTACTGTCCTCTGTGAAGCTCAGTGCTTTATAGGTATGGATTATTTAAGCTTCAAGTTGTCTCTGATAGAGGAATGTTATAATTGTTAATATGGAAATTATTTGAAATGTAACCAGAGATAATATAGCAAAGGCAAAAGCAAGATCTAAGTCAGAGGCTTAAACATGAAAAGCATTAATTCAGCTTTAATCATATGATTTGATTTGGGTTTTTTAAGAAGCAGTTGAGGAAATACAGAATAAAAGGGTGAACTCCTGGTCGTATTGAAATGGTTGGAAGCTTTCCCATTGATTTCAGCAAGGCTCAAGTTCCTCCAGCATTGCATTGGCAGCGATGCTGAGCTGCCTACCCTGCCTATGTCAGTCTCGCTGCTGATTTCCCTCCTTACTCACCGTGCGGCTTCCTCTGGTGCTGGATGTGTCACTGAAGTCGAGTCGTCCCAGCGCTCAGGGAGGAGTGGGGATGAAGGAGCCCAGCTGCCTGAATCTAGGCCTGAGTCGCATCCTGATTTTGAGTCATCATTTGGTACGGCAGTCACAGGCGTTCTCTGGTGCCTCCTGTCTCAATCCACTGCAGTAAGACTCGTCACGTGTTTAACTTAACTTTCACCACATACTTTAGTGCTGTAGTGGCTCGAATCTGAAAAGGCTGCATTTAGTGCAACTTCTTTTTTCCTCTGCTTTGATATTATTGTTAAAGCTGGATGTTGCAGCCAACACTTTTTCCTTTTGGAGGAAAAGAGGGGAATTTACTTTTGCTGTCAGCAAGGTTGCTAGCGGTTAAATTGACCTATGCTTCACTTGGCAGTGCACGTCTACTGTGACCGTGAGCTGAACAAAGGGGGTCCCAAACTTCCTTGCTGCTTCTGGTTGCCTGCAGGTAATTTTATGCAGGACTAAGGAGTCATCTCAGAGGCACATCTGTTTCTCCTGTGGACCTGATCCTGCAGATTTTCCACATGAACAGATTCTCTCGGAAACTATGATCGAGCAGGGCTGCAAGATTGGTCCTATCATGACAATTTCCTGGCAGAGGGAAAAGACAGAAACTATTTTTAAATGAAGGCTTTGAATCAGAGGAATATTGTAGAGTGCAGCAAAAAAAAGTGTCAAAACCTTGAAATGGACTCGGCAGTTTTCTCATGCCAGCGGTTTTCTTCTCTTCGTGGTTTTAAGGCTGCGTTTTCTGAGGACTGGGCTGAGCATTTTTCACCGAGATGTTTCTATTCTCCCCAGTGCATATTATCGCAGCAGCAGCATCATTTTCTGTGCCAGTCAGACAGGAGAGAGGTGATGTGCTGTGATGTGTTCACAGGGGTGGGACTTTGCAAAAAACAACCCTGTAGCTCTGCCTTGCACACAGCCAAAACGGTTCTTTAAGTTTGCTCAGGAGTTCGTTACTTAGCTTTCCGTCCCCACCCCCCGACCCCTAGATTTCGTTTTATATTCCTACCTTGGTGTACATTTCTAACTTTTCCTTCTGAATTTCAGTGCTTAGTGGTCACTTAGGAAAGCAAATAACTGAAAGCATGTGACTTGTGACTTCTTAACACTGGAAAATTATGTCTTTTTTTCCCCATCACTCAGTTTTGTATAGCTTAAGAATGACCCAAAGGTCTCTTGCTCAGATTTTCATTTAAAACAAACCATCTGATTTGATCCAATGTCATTATTTCCTCCCAAAGAACTCCCAGAGTGATTTGAACACGTGAAAATAGGCAGTTTATAACCACAATTGTTTCCCTGCCTTTGAAAGAATGGTCACTAGTTAACAAACGTAAAATTCACTGCCTCAGAGGGAGATGCTTTAGTTAATTAGTTACAATCAGTACTGAGCTAAGAGGCTCACTGCTGCTTGCCCTTGTATTTGCCTGCTAATCTCGCTTGCTGGCTTTGCTGATCTTGGTCCATAAATTGTGTGTGGTTTCCCATACCTCCTCTGCGAGGAAGCCTTGAGAACCAGGTTGGTGCTGGGGACACGATGAGCGTCTTTCTCTTGGACCATTTTCTGTGCTCTGGAAACCTGAGGGGCTAGGTTTTGCTCACAGGTTTTGCTCTTCTGCTAACATGAAGTTTTCCAGGCCTAGCCTGGGCTTCCTAATGGTAATTTCAGTTGCACATGTGTTATATTGTCTTTTAGCGAGCTTTCCCCTCTTTTTTCTTCACCCACATGTCCCTTTGCACTGTGTGCTGACTGTCTCCTTCCTTGTTGCAAGAGGCTGGATTTCCCTGCCTCTCTCTAACCAGGAGTGTGCAGTTTTTGGTGCCACTCTGCATCATCCCCACTGATAATTTTTTCGGCAGCCTCCACAGGCTGTGCCTCTAGGTAACTGTGACCCCAGCCCTGGCGTACCAACTCTTCTGGTGGTGTTGATGTGGGCCAGCCTGACACTGCATACTCTTCATATTTGCTGAAACATGTCCCCTGTAGGCCTTTGGGGACTTGTCCACAGCCTGAGTATGTCACACCACACCACCTAAACAACCAGGCAAAGTCCAGCCTGATGATGAGCAATGCACAGGATCCCATCTTACCCTTTACTGTTTGCATTGTGTGAGGTTAAATGGAAGGGAAAACCAACCTAATGTGTCTTCTGGTTTGTAAGCTCAGGAGAGGCAGCTGAAAACACTGGCATTCACTCAGCCTTTGTTTTTTTTCTCTTTTTCCAGGTGACCTGGTGTCTCGAGCGATGCACCACCTCCAGCCCCTCAACGCCAAGCAACATGGGAACGGGACGCCGATGCACCAGAAGCAGGGATCGCTGTACTGGGAGCCAGAGGCTCTCTACACCCTCTGCTACTTCATGCACTGTCCTCAGATGGAGTGGGAAAACCCCAACGTGGAGCCGTCAAAAGTCACGCTTCAGACTGAGAGGTAAGAGCCACTGCGCAGTTGCTTAATGTTGTGGAGAAGACATTTCGTTAATAAATCAGCCTGGCTTGGCTAATTGCTAACCACAGCTTGCGCGTGAGAGGCTGCGAAGCAGTCTGGTTTGGTTTAGGATCACCTCTTTGAAATCCGCTTCTCTCGCCGAAGCGCTGCGTGGCTGACCCAATATATATCAAAAGTGACACCCAGTGGCTACATACAGCAAATTGGTTCCAGATGTGCACTCGCGAGAGATTTCCTTTTCCTTTCGTTGTTACTCAGCTATTCTGTGTTTTGGAAAAGAAAATGAGAACTTCTATTTCTGGCCTAGCAGGTTTGGGTTTAAATGTGTTTTTTCTACGCGTTAATAAGGCTCGACAGCTGTGATTGGGGAAGTGGAAAATGAATAGAGTAGTGTGTAGAAAGGAGAAGTTGTTAAAGACGCTGAGCTCCAGCCGTGCCGAGTAGCCGGGTGCAGGAGTAAGCTTGGGGCTGCTGCAGCTGGACACGTGTCAGGCTCAGGCTGTGCTGCTGTTCTCCCCTCTCTGGGGATGCTCGGGGCCCACCTGATGCCCTATCCTGGCTCAGGGTCTGCTGTAAGGTGCAGAGATGCCACTGAAGCTGGTGATTGGGTTACCAAATGCTGGCAGGCAGGAAGGGTGCCCAGCACAGGGCAGCTCTGCACTGCAGAAAGCAACTGGGACATCTTGCTCTCTTGCTGGCCAAGTGTTTTTCTAATTGGCCTGGGGAGGTGGAAGTCCTGCAGAAAAGGACACAGGCACGAACAGAAGGGTCAGTTTATTTTACTGTCTATTTCAACGTGTTACAAGAATAAAGCAATACAAGCTTATTATACTCTAGTTTTAAGCAGCAAGGAGAACAAGCAGGGAAATGCACCTACTCATTACTATATAGGGTCAGCAATAGTTATTAAGAAAGATACATCACCAATCACCCTAATATCATCATCCAGATCCGCAGTCGCTGGGAGCCCGTGTTGCAGTGAAGATTCTGGAGAACTGTCCCAGCAGTTGGGAAGTCCTATGCAGTGCATCCACTCATAGGTGAGGTCCCAGAAGTCGCTGCAAGAGGGTCCAGCTTTTATACTATTAAATAAACAACCTTACATAACTTCAAATGCGGGAACATCTGCTGTTGTCCACTGTGTTGCACTCCTCCCACAGCCTGGCCAGGGCTAAAGGAAAAGTACAAGGGAGTCTCCTTATCTATTTCAGTCCTTAATCACATGTTTCTCACCAAAGCCAGGCCTGTGGTCTCACGGTCTTGTAACACGCTTCTAACAAAGCAAGAGGCAGTTAGTTTCCCAGCCTTGCACCTGGCCTTTAGATAAAGAAAGATTGCTCTGCTAGTTCCTACTGCACATATAGCGTTACAGCAAAGCTTTTACAGATTGGCATTGGAATATATATATATATAAAAAAGCTAAAACAGATGATCAATACATTACGTGTGTGATTAATGCTGTGTAGTGTGGGGTTGTGAGATTCATCTATAGGTCAGCTTCAGTTCAGGGCCTACAATTCAGGCCCTAGCACTTCACCAAGAAAATAAAGCTATCTCCTGTCAAAAGCCCAGCAAACCCTCCAGTGTCACAAGGCTCCACCTGCGTGCTGAGGCAGGCTGTGCAATTTCCCCGCTGCACTTCTCAGCAGCGCTAAACCAGGCTTCCCCAGTACATAGACGAGAGGAGCGACTGGTGCTTGGAAAGTGGTGGGTGTTCTTTTTTTAGGATGGGTATCATGGTGATGTAAATGCAAACTGCTTTTTTAACTGAGCTCGACATTTACATCCCTGTGTGTATGTCACACTGTGTGTGTGCCAGACTTGGATCTGCGCATGTGCCCTGGGGTCTGCACATATGGGGCTCGGTTATTATTTTAGTATGAGGTCTGCATCTCAAAAGCAGCATTTGAGAAGCTTATCGTATATGTAATCATAAATGGGATATAATGTGATATCTTAATTGAGATACTTTTATGTTAATTCACAGAAAAGCACACAAGATGAAACTCTGGCATTAGTGATGTTGCTGGGAATTTTGCCATTTGCCTTTGGATGGCATTTTGTTTCTTTTCAAGTTCAGGTTGCTCTGTGAGCCTGTTAGCTGCTTTTTTCTCCATTGTTTCCAAAGTATGAAAAAAAACAAACCAGAAGGGAAATTACAAGAATCCAGAATTTTCTCATTTTTATAAATTATTTTTAATTTCATGATTTGCCAACCAGCTTTGTTACTACGGAAGACCTAACTCATGTCCAAGACTGGTTAGATACACAAAAAATAACCAAAATTAGAATATACCCTTACTTGATCTGTAGTCCCCATCTGTGGGAGTAATGTCACTGAAATCAGTGTGAGCATAAAGGTGAATAATGCTGAGGACTCTGGTTTTGTAAGGGTTCTGCAGACTTCCTTGTAGAAAGTGAAAAGAGCAGGAATATTTGAAAAATCACTTTTAGCTTTTGCTTTAATAGGTTTTCCTTCCTCTAAGACTGCCTTAATACACGTTCGCTTCGTTAGAGAACTTGAAATGCTTATTACTTAATGTGATTGTTCTTCTTTGCTTTATTTTGAATACTCTGTCTGGCAAGATGTCCTCCTTTGGCAGGACAGTTTAACAATTGCGGTGTGTGGTTAGGGCCAGAGCAAGTACTCGATGTTATTGCCAAGAGCTTGTGGTCACTTTTGGAAGGAGCAGATACTTCTGTTGCCTAATCAAACATGCGTTAGTACTTAGTGCTGGAGTGGGTGCAATGCAGCCTTAAACATGAGCCTGGATATTTCCATGGAGTTGTTTTCTGGAGCTTCCATCAGCCGGACACAACAATTCTGTGCTGCCCAGAGCAGAGATTGGTGAAGCTGGCTTCTCTTTAGGGCTCTGAGGAGCCTTCCTACCTACTTCCCATCTCTTTTTAACATGCAGGCATACTTTGTGGCCCATTACTTATTCCTGGTGGCTTTGGTTTCCACGATGGGTTTTTGTGCGTTGTGGATGAGTGGATTTGTTAAACACGACATTTTTATAGGCGGAATACTTGCAGGCTTTGTGCCCTATCTATGTGCTGTATTCCCTCTCTTCTTCTCCAGCTGTGGCAATTGCTTTTATGTTGGAATTGCTTCCTTCTGGAAGCGAAGAGGTCCAGGCATCTTTCCCCATCCTTGGCCTCTCTGTGTTATGTTGGTGCGGAGAAGTCAGGACTGTGTGGGTCTGGCTGTAGGCAGTATTTCCATGAAACAGGGGTTGTCCTTGGCTCACGTGAAGCCAACTTGGCTACTGTCTTGGCCCCGTTCTCCCTGACTGTGCATACCCAGGATGGAGAGGGTTGTGGGATGGTGCCAGAGCGCTCCCCTGGTGTTTGTAGGGCTTGGTGGCCCTGTGAGAGTCACGTCTTCCTTCTCACCCATCTCCAGCCCACCTGGATTTTGGCTCTGAGTCAGACTGAGTTTGAGAACTGTGGAGGTTCTTACAAGTCCTCCTGTGGAGACTGGGTATGGGAGGGAAGCCGGTACAGTGATGGTCCTGCCTGGCTTAGGACTTTCCAGCGCTGAGAGCAGTACCTCCCTCAAAGTCTTTGGAGACGTGTAAAATGGGATGTTTACCTTTGAATAAATCTGGTGCTTTGTTTCTAGGGAGCATTTCTTTGTGTTTGTTCTTCATGGAAGTAAAGAAACAAGAATGTGATGTGTTTTTAATAGTGTTTGTCTTTAGATAAATTAAAAGGGAAAAGTGATTCTACAGGGAAGCTCTTGCTTGGGCGAGGAGGCTACTTTCATGGAGAGGGGAAGAAGTGGAAAGTGTCCAGATGGCTCAGAAAACCTGGAAAAGATTCCTCACTTCCTAAATGCCAACAAACCTGAACGTAAAATGGATGTGTGACCCCCATCCCACCCCGAATTCATGTTCTTTCACTCTCGTCACTTTGAAAGAAAACCTCCGATTTTTTGTCTATGTGGCTGGCACCAGCAGTCCTGCTGGGGTGGGTTATCTAATAGCCCTGGGTACTGTGTAGATGACTATTTTGGTAGCGGTGGAGTTACGGGAGCGGGTTTAGACCTATTTGTGGGAACGTAGACAGCTATTTTGACAGGCGTGGAGGTACAGGGAGGGAGTGGACCTGTTCGTGGGGTCCTCTAATGCATTCAGCTAGGAACATGATGGAGATACTTGTGCCACGTGTTGCCTGCAAAAGCAGTGCTCCTCTGATGCCTCCACCTGTGGGTGGCTGTGGATTACTTAAGTTTGATCATTCTTCTACTTTCACAGGATTTAAAAAAAAAAGAAAAAAAAAAAGAAGAAATTGTAGATAAGGTCATTGTTGCCAAGATTTCTTTCTTACTTGCTGCTTCTAGTTTAATAAAAGGATCTGTCCCATGGTTCTGTTTTGCTTCTCAGCCTCTATAACACTTCCAAAATTATTGCAAGTAATTTCTTAAGTACCGGAAAGCGCAGAATCTGTAGTTGCAGATTTGCGTGATGTTTTTTTCCTTAAGTGGTTACATACCCACTTTTATCCACAGCTGTATTGACAAAGTCCTCATTACTTCCTCACTCTCCATGGTCCCCATTAACAACGTATTGAGAAGCGGCTGCTCAGCAGCTCAGCCAGTCCAGAACCACCCATTAATTCTGCTCACAGGCAGCAAAGTTCCTCTCCAGAGCTTCCTTGGAGCAGCATTAACCGCCTGTACTGCCTGGCCGCATTTATCTTCTCCCCTCAGGTCTTAATTAATTGAGTTGATGGATACATGTCAGGTTTTAACCTTCTTTTCACTTTTCCTTCACTATTTTTCCCTGTATGTGGAGCAATCCCTTAGGAAACTCCCATGGGCTAATTCTTGCTTTTTGTTTTTCTGCCTGCTTTGCGTGTGTGTGTGGACACACACACACTACAATATGCACATCCTTCACACACACTTGCAGATTGTAGCCTCTAGTCATTTGTGATTAATGGGGAGGGTTTGGGTTATCAGCTGAATTTTATTTCATGCTTCATTATTGGTGTACCTTGTTAATTAGTATGATGCAGCCACCTTAATTAATGTTCCACTGCTATAAAATAACCTGAACTCTTTGAGAGAACCTTTGTAACTGGTACAGCCATGTCCATTGTACAGATTATACCTGTATAGAACAATTTCAGTAAGAAGATAACTAGGGAAATATGTCAGTGATTTAAATTAATATACGGTACAAACTCCATGGGTCAGGCAGTCTGCAGCAAAGGCAAGCAGAGTGGAGGGAATGATGGTGAGTGCTGATGAAGAACAGGTAGAACACTAGCACGTGAGGAAGTCCTGCTGTGAAACCTGAATGAACCTTGCAACGTGTAAATTACACATATTTAATGTGCCAGCAGGGCATAGCTCCATATAACCCTACATATATTTTTATCCACTATTTAATTGAAAACTTCACATGGTAAAACCATGGCCTCTCTGAACTCACATTTAACACCAGGGTTGATTTAGCTGGGAAGCACTGAAAAGAAATTCCAGATACATCCTTACATAAATCCTCTAGATTTGCATCCTAAATATCAGACTTCCCACTTTTTAAAAATCCTTTCAGAAATTGGCAGCTGCCTGCAGTGTGTGAGACAGCACATGTTACAAGAAATAGTTCAGGCAGTATTTGTAGCTCAGATGTCAGACGGTATATCCTTGCTATGCTGGGGCTGTATTCTACACCTAATTTATCAAGCTAGGCTCGTGCAGTCCATGGGATGGCTATAGGATTTTTTAAATAGAGAAAATTACGTGCAGCGCTGAGAGAACAGCGCGTTAACCCAGGTTGTTCTGCACCACGCTCCCAACCCTGGCGTCTTGTCAGGGATTTATGCCACAAGCCAGTTGTATCAAATCTGATGTCAAAACTGCCTGTGAAATATTTCCCCATTGTGGTCGCTGGCCGAGTCATCACTTTGACTCGGTTGTGTTTCAAGTCTCAGCCATTAATGTTTTTAATGCAGGAGAGGCAGCAGTGATGGCGCGTTCAAACGCTGTACGCGAGTTCAAAAATTGTCACTTGCAGACACCCTTGTGTGGACTCTGGAGCCCTGATGTCTGGGTACACAAAAGCATAAGGATAAACCCTCCCTCTGCCTAGGCTTTTCTCATGGAGGCTTGTGTTAGAGTGAGGAGATTTGATCCTTCGGCCTGAACAAAATGCAGGATTGATTTTATTTTGTTCTCTTTGACTTGGGTCACCCTTCTTTGGGCTTCTGGGGTGACAGAGGAGCTACCTAGCATGGGATAGGTGCATGGGCCATTGGTCAGGCTCCTGGTTCTCTGGGCAGGATTGGAACTGACAGCTTTCTTGAAAGGATCAGCAAGTATCTGGTCTCTCTGAAGACAAGTAGCTTATTCTGTAAATATACGAGTTTTGTAGCCCAGAAACCCATCAGAAGTGTGCACTAAACATTGGAAAATGCACGGTTTTCTATCCTCCAATAATGCTAAAAATGGGCTAGCACTGCATATATAGTTTCATCATGTGTTTTAAACAAAAAGTGTCAGAACTGAGGATGCATTTCAGTTTGTATATTAGGATTTTCTTTTAAAACCACCCATGGTTTTATTTAAAAAGCAAAAAAATGAAAATATCTTTTCACAAGGTTGAAGTTGCTGACTCATATCTACAAGCAAAAACGTCTCCCTACCTTTATCTAGGTAGGCTTTTTCCTGTAAAAGTACAGTCGAATGCTTCTTGAAAGAGCTCTTAACTCTTGCTTGATTTCTTTTGCGATTTTAAACAGCAGTGACTTGTGTGTAAGCACTTTGGCTGCCATTGCCGTGAAGATTTACAGTCACCACCCCTTGAATGGAGTGAGTGAAGAAACTCAACACCTACCACAACAGCACCCTCCTCAGTAGGTAAAGGACCCTGCAAACAGAAATAATCCAAAAGAGTTGTAGTAGTTAAACCATACAGAAAGTATTTAAGTTAAAGCAAGGCCAGGTCTGTACAGCTGTCTTCACTTCATGACTGATGGGGACAGGGAGGGACAACATGGGTGTGGGAATTCACACCCAAATAGGATTAGCCTTCAGGATTTTCTCCCTTCCCATCGTGATGCAGACCATCAAGCCAGTTCTTTCCGTAGGATCTGATTTAATATATTTAGTGAGTGTGTGCGGCGGGGCAAGAGCTCAGTGTCTGACAAAGAGCAATGTGAAGTGCTCCTGGAAATAGGGAGGCTACTGTGCTGCACTTGAAATGATGATTTTTTCTTTGAGCACTATGATCATTTGGGGAAATCTCTTGTGTGCACCTGATGAGCTCCATGGAGCGTACTGCAGCCTTTGCTGTGAACAAGGGGCTGGTGGTCTGTCCAGGGTTTGTGAGCCACGGTTGTGGAGGAGGACTGAGCCTGGATGAGGAGCATTCAAAGGTGTTGCACGTGCCATCAGGAAGGTGGTTTAAGTCTGCACACTTCTGCGAAGGTGACAGGCATTAGTCCCTCGTTTTGGACTCTCATTGCCTGACAGAAATGATTTAGGGAGTCACCAGCTGGAGAAGGATGAGAGGAGTCTCCTCCATAGTGGAAAATGGGAGGAGAGAGTGAGATAGGACACTGTTTTCCAGACAGGGTGTCCCACCACTGTAAGGGAGAGGGAGTGACTGAGGAGAGGCAAAACTGGTTAAGCTGCTGGGAAATCAAGAAGAGAGTGGGTGTGCATGGCAGCCCTGCTCCTGAAGGACTGGGTGGCAAGGTGGATCGTGAAGTCATGGTCGATGGGCAGTAGGGAGTCTGCACCCCGCAGAGGTGATAGGGACAGGGTGAAAATAGGGTGCGAGGTTATTGGGAGCTGGGATTTGTAGGAGTGCTGGCCCTAATGCTTTGCAGCTCTGGCATCACAGCAGGTGGTGCGCAGAAGGGAGCTTCATCAGTCTCCTCAGAGACCCATGCAAAAATAATGAAGCATCCTATTGCATTTCACAGTGCACATTCCTCATGCTCTTCTGTTTGACCTTTCCTCCTGTTTATGTACAGGTATACTGATAACAGTAATAATAACAATAACGAAAAAGCCTGAGCAACTGCATATACGTGAGGGGACTTTTCGTATCTCTGTGTGCCAGCAAGCCAAGGAGGGAAATGCTGGGCAGCTGCGGACTACTGTGTGTGTGTCTTGAAAAATATGAGGTTTAGGCAATCCCTCATGAGGTTAAGATGACGCTATTGGAGCAGGTTATGTGTTAGGTTTATGTTCCCTGCCGTAGCATCTACTTTCCTGGTGAGTCACTTTGTAATTTGAAGTGCCCTAGAGACATCAAACCTGCAAAAAATGAGAGATTTGAGGTCCGATCTGGCACGGAGGGGTCATTGGCCCTCTCTGGAGAGAGGGTGTTGGGAAGAGGCATGGGCGGGTGCCAAGAGCTGCTGCATCTGAGGGTGGTGCGGAGCAGGACGTGTGACATCCAGGGTGTGAGAGGAAGGCGAGCTCTCTTCCCTTGCAGGGGAGGTGCCGGCTGGATATTGTCTGCAGATGTCTGCAAGGCACAGGAGCTCGCGGGTCACTGAGCCATCCCAAAATAGATGTGAGAGGGATGCTGGGCAGCAGGAGGGAACAGGGAGGGATGCTGCATGGAGAGAGGAACTGAGGGAGGGGAGAGTTTCTGGAGTGCTGGTAATTCCCTTTTCTGTTCAAGCAGGGACCTGGGGAGGGTGTGATCCAAGCTGGTCCTTGCTGAGGACCTGGGGGGCAGCGCCCAGGAGGGTCCAGCCCTTTGGGATGTGCGTTTTGTTGACTTCCTTCGACCTTCCCAGCTCTTTTGTGTGGGATGGGGATTGCACTGTGCAGAGACCTCTCCCTGCATCCTGATCTGATATATTTTTCCCCTTAGATGACTGATCAGGAAAATATGAGGCTGTGCAGAAACTCATCTTTTTTTTGGTACATCACTTAAGCTCGTGCTTAACTTTGAACTGTAGTGAATTAAAGAGGATGGGAGCGCATGTTTAAAGTTAAGCACAGGTACAGAGGTAGGCTGGAGGAGGTCAGAGCACTTGCTGACCCGCACCCCAGTAAGGTGCTTTTACAGCAATCGAGCTGCTCCTGACTTTCCACATCCTTCAGGCAATCAAGACCAGCATGTTCCTACTGTGGTTAGATTAATTTAATTAAGGCATGTGCTTCCAAAATGTGTAACTAGGTGATTTATAGAACACAAAAGTACTGAACTCTCCTGGTTGGTACCTGCCTTTGTACAGCAGAGATAAATCAACGTATACACTAATGATGTGATGCATTCGCCTAACCCATTTTTGCACAGTCTCATTTAAAAAGTGAAATATGTCTTGCTGGTGTCACGTTGTCTTATGGGTTGTCACCTCCCTATAACTTTGTGTTCCTCTTTCTCCTTTGGCACACAAACAGCATTTTAAAAAAAGTTCCCTTCATGTGGTGCATAGACTCTTGAAGGGTATTTTTAACCTATTGCGCTCAACCTTATTTGGTTCTCTTCTCAAAATACAAATTGCCTGACATGCTCAGATATGCAATGATGGGAAAGCGGGCTTGACTTGGAAAAAAAAATGTAATGCATGAGGACAGTATGGACTGAAATTGGCCTTTAGAGAAAATCCCCCCACTTCCACCAAACACCAATTCACTTCCCTTTCGGGATTTTTTTTGCACCAAATACCCACATTTATTTCTATTTCTCTGTTGAAGTTTGCAAGCCTAGGAAAGAAAAAAAATGCAATTTCATAGTGCAGTTATCACAGTTCCCTTAAATAATTCTATTTGCTCTGCCCCTTACTGTGACGGGGCAGACTTTCTGCTGGGTGAGATTCTGACCTTCATGAGAGAGGAGAAGACAGTGTGAACCCCCTGAGTCCCCTGTCTAGGCATGGCTCTCTGCTCTTCTGTCCACCCAGCAGATGTTACAGGAATGCTCCATACAAGCCTGTTTTCATTTCTCTAATCCAGACTGTGTTCATTCATGGAAACCCTAACCTAGAATTGAATTCCCTTTTGTTTTCCCAACACTTTTACATTTTTACATTTTTACACTTTTTTTTACGTTTACACTTTTGCATTTTTACACTTGCGGTGTGATTTGCAGCTCCCTCTCTGCTGTTTGCTCAGCAACTGATGAGAACAACTCCCACTGATCACTTGTCCCCAGCTACTTAACACCGCGAGAGAGGGTCCCTTCTGCTCTGAGGACACGCGTCACAGGTGACCTGGGAAGCAGATCACCTTCCAGGAGCAGATACACCCCTGCTTTCTGCCACCTCCATCCTTTGACCACCACTGCCTTTACGACAAATGGAAATTTTTCCGTGGCAGCTGTGGTAAAAGATGTTCTGTCCTTATCTGCCTCCTTATGTGGCTGTGGCAGGTCTGGGGAAAGCAAAAAAACTTGGAAACAAACACAGCCTGGTCTTGAGGTGACGGCAGGGGATTTGATGAAAGTGGCAAGTGAGCCAAAGATGTCATATTTCAAAATGAGGTTGCTCATTTAAGCGCCTGTGAGATTCGGGAACCTGGTGTCCCAGGGAAAGTTAGTGGCCTCAGGGCTTCTCTGTCCTTTGGTGCTTGTGAAATATCTCATTCCTCCTCAAGAATATTAATATCAGAGCTATGTAAAGTCAAGTCTTCAAAAGAGAAATAAATTACACAAAGAGCTATAAATAGGAAAAGGATATTCCAGAGTCAACATCTTCTTAAATAATTTTTCTCAGGATAGATCCTTTTGGGGTAAAATTAGATATTTAAAATGTGAAGTATTTGCACACTGGGCACGCAATCCAGACTTCTCCCCCCTCGCCCTTTAAAAAAAGGGCCCACAAAAGGGAAGGTAAGGACAGGTAAGCTGTATCGAATGAAAAGGAGCAGGAGAAGTGAAGGGAACGGAAGTAGGGGATGATGCTGCACTAAAAGGAACATTTCCAATATTAGGATGAGATACTGACCTAATAAACAGAAAATGGGAATATAACAGTTAAAGAGGAAGGGAAAGGGAGCCACATAGGAAATGAGAAAAAAGAAAAAAAGGTTCAGAAGAAGGCAAGAACAGGTTAATTACAGACATTCCTTGAGGACCATAGTCATTTACAAGTTTCATCTCTCTTTTTTTTTTCTTTTTTGATATTATAGCAACCTTTGTTAGTATCCCTTAGCCATGCTATCTGCATCACAGTTTTGATGCATCTAAATAGTTTTCAGTAGTCCTGCCTAAATACAGGACTTTCAGCATAGTTTTCGAGTGACTCTTGTACAGATTTATTATTTTTTAATGATTTTAAGAATTTTATAGTGTATTTTTTATAAAGAGGAATTTCTTCTACCTTTCCTCATCCTTTCCCCACACAGACTTTGTCTTCTGTGTACAGCCATAGAGGAGACACCCTTTTTGGACACCCCAGCTAGGTACAAAAAACCTGGGCACAAAAACCCTGTTGGGGCTGGGAGGTGGTTGCTGCAGCCTGTGTTGTTTTAGGGATGTTGTCCACCTTGACCTAACAGGCAGCGACCTTCCAAGATGTTTAGCTGAAGATTATTATTTTTTTTAACTCCAAACTAGGACTTGAAGCTATGGTTCTTATTTAAGGTCTAGCACTTTTCTCTTCATCCCCAAATAATTTTCGGTGTAGATGAGGGCAAAATGTATGCTGGGTGCTTCGTGTAAGGCGTGGGCAGCTCCTGTTGGGATATAGGGCTGTCCAGGTCTCGTGGAATGGACAACCATGTCTCTGATCGTGTCCACTCTTTAGTCAAGTGGAGGCTGTGGCCCAGTGTCCCACCATCCACTTTGGGGGTTGGTTTTTTGTATTTTGTTCAAGCAGTAGCACAGCTAGTACCCAAAGGTGTGGCAGTTTGATACCACTGAAAGTGAAATGATACCACTGAAAGTGATATGATACCACTAAAAGTGAAACGATACCACTAAAAGTGAAATGAAACAGTGGTTTCTGGTGCTGATAACCTCACTGATAATCTCCACAACGCAGCTGGACCAGCTGCAGAGGTCCCCGCTTGCAGCACTGAGCGCTTGGTGCGCATTGCATCGGCAGGAGATGCTGGTGACTTCCTCACTCATCACCTCGCCACCCCTGGCATCCTGGGGTGGAGGCATCCCCTCTCTTCACCCTGATTCTTTCTTCTCTCCCCGTTGCAAAGTGGCAGGGGAGTGTACCCAGCCCAGCATGTCAGCCAGAGCAGGACGTGGTTCTGTGCCAGGCTTCTGTCCTCTTTTTGGGATACGCTGTGAGGGATGGGGTGGGGCGGCAGGGCTTGCCAGGCGGGTGCACCGACCTCACAGGAGCCCCATAAACGAGCATGGCTCATAAATCTCACTCTTCAAATAATCCAGCTCCAGAGACAGGGTGAGACATCTTGATTTAGACCCGCCTGAAATTTGCTGAGCCGGTTTGCTCTCCCGTGCTTTCATTTTGCTTGTTTCCTTCTCTCTGGGTGTATATGTATATACGTACGTATATTCTCACGAGCATCTACATGTGCACACACACACAAACACCCCCCCACCCTCTCTCTCTCTCTCTGTATACCTGTTAATGTTGATGCTAGGGTACTGTAGCATTCATGTCTGTGTGCTTTCCCAGGCCGTTCATTGTGCTGCCTCCCCTGATGGAGTGGATACGGGTTGCCGTGGCTCACGCGGGGCACCGACGCAGTTTCTCCGTGGACAGTGATGACGTACGGCAGGCAGCGAGGCTCTTGCTGCCGGGAGTTGACTGCGAACCTCGACAGTTAAAGTAAGTCCACGGCGGGCGGCGGGGGGAAATAAATACGGGCTGCTTTGTGCAAAATGTGTCTCTCTCTTCCTTAAGTGACAGCGAGCAAGCAGGCAGGCAGAGGGCTCTGTTATTGCCTTGAGAGGTGCATGGACGCTTGGGCTCATCGCTGTGTGCGTTGCGAAATCGGCTCCCGGTATTTGCTCACATCCGTGGATAAGCTGGTTGCATGGTAATGGGTGCCTGAATATCTCACAGCAGGATCGAGCCTGTAATCGGCTCATCAGAGCTCGTATAGGATGTTGTGGGTTGGTTTTTTTCCCTCTTATTATTAGATTCTGCTTGCGATTGAGGGGCTGAAATCTTCAGCTAATTATCTGTTTCATGTCGCTTTGCTATAAAATACTGAAATGTAATTGGCAGGGCTGCAGTTATTTTTCAGAGCTTTGTTTTCAGCATTAATGCTTAAAGGGCACGTTTAAACTTATAGGTAAGAGTACCTCTTGCAGTAAAACTGTATTTCTCATGGTAATATTGGTTCAAATTAGTTGTAAATGTCAGCCTAGATAATATGACTTTTTCATGTGTCAGATGCGACCTTTTGGCTTTCTAATGAAGTCTTAAACTGTTTATTGCCAGGTTATGTTTTCGGTATCTGTTCTGCCTTATTATTATGTACATGTATGAAAGCATGGTTTAAGGCTGTTCTGGAGTCAAGAATGTATTTGGGTTTGATTTTCATATGAAAAGGCATTCTGGAGTCTGCTAAAGTAGAAGTTACTCACTGCTGTTACTTCATGAATTTGTGCATAAATCCCAATTTTCAGCAGTCTTCCTCTTTGTGCAGCAGTGGGTGCATGCTTTCCTACAACACCGAAATCTACATGATTAGCTGTGACATCCTGCATTGGAGCAGCCGCCTTCTGTTGACTCTGGCCTTGACATGCTCTTTCACCAGAGAGTATAATACTTTACTTTGAGATCTGCATAGGCTTTTTATAGTCACAGCTATTGAATATTTAATTGGAGAAATATGTCGAATTTCAAAAGTGAAATTTGAGCATTTCAGATTTCAAATCCCGGCTGTTAATTGCTTCCCTTTGGTGTGACCATTTTGGCCCTCATTTCCAGAAGTACAGCGTTCCTCACCCCTGCTGAAATGTTAGGATTTAGAGATACTACGCACTTTCTGAAGACCTAGCACTTGGTTTTGAAAGGCACAGTTGATTTCATACCTCTTCCAGTATTTAGGTAGGATTGCAAATAAGGCAATAATGTTTCTACTCTTTGTCCTCTGCCTGAAAAAATAAGGTAGATACACTTAAATATCTGTGGATTTAAAAAACAAAATTTACCATTCTTAAATTTGTATTTTGTCAGTATATATTTATATATAGGAAATGCCATCAACTATTAGATAATTTTTGCGGAGTTTCAAAGTCATCTAAAGTTTGGGATAGTTGTATTATACTGCAGAAGAATTTATTAATTATGAGGAACAAATCAGCACTTAGTTTAAAGTCGCCATCAAGAATTCATTTCTTAAAGAACAGAAGTGATTACTGTTGTCCTGCTTGTCTTACAAGTGGGAAAGAGCCTGAAGAGCACAGCCTGGGATTAACCAGGTGGGAATGAAAAGAGCAATCATTCCTGAGACAAATTCTGGATTTTAGAGAGCTCAGAGTTTGTGTTATGCTCTTATTTGCCTGCAGGACTCGTGTCCCGAAATTACAATCTCATTGTTCCGTGCTGGCAGAGGTCTGCAAATGAGTGCACGCGTACTTTGGGATTTATTTTAATGTCTGTGCCTACTGCCGATGTAGTGCACCAGGTTCTGTGTGTAGCTGCAGATCAGACCCTGGCTGCCTGTAATCCTGAGATCAAAGGAAGGACCGAGCTTTTCTGAAGAATTATGTGAGGCATGTTAATTTGAAACATTGCAGCTTGTAATTTTTTGTTTGTATTCCATGCAGACCCTCAGCACGTCTCATTTCCACTAAGCCAAGGATCAACCTTTCCTGCCTCCCCATTAGGGAAGGAATGTTTCCAACTATCAACTCCTCAGCGAACATCAATTCCATAAATGCAGACACTGGGAGGGGGGCAATAATGCAACAGCTTTGCAGGAGATGGTTTTTCAAATAAGCTGTGTGATGGATGGCAGCTGGAGGATTTTTAAATGCCGTCAGTTTGGTATATTTTGTGACATTTACAGAAATGGCTTAATAAGTAGAACCTTGAAACTGATTCAATTTCTAGACTTTTCTTAGCAGTCTTCTTTAGTCCCTGAAATACAGAGACTTGAACCCAGAAGTTCCCATGGTCCCATGTGATTCTGCATCATTCCATGGTGTTGATTCACAACCTGTCATTGCAAATGCATAAAACAAAGTCAGCTTCCATGGTGAAAACACACACATACGGAGAGAGGGAGAGATTGGCAGGATCTCAAAGGCTATGAAGTTCAGGATCAGTTCAGATAAAAAACAAATGTTCAGTTTCTTATCTGGACTACAGCATGGAGGTCTCTCAGCAGATGCAGGTTCGTGTGACGCTTTCCAGCACAATCACGTACTCTGGCTGTGAGGTTCCCTATATGTGGCTTTGTAAATCATCTCAGCTTACTTCCTGCCTTTCATTCCAATACTTCCTCTCTTTCTCCCCTCTTCTGATCCTTTTTTAAAAACTCATCACCTTAATTTCTTGCAATGTTTTCATCTCCTGAAAGAGGAGATGCTCTTGTGCTGGCTAGAGGACTGAGGGAAGCTGGAATAAGACAGCAGTTGCTTGTCTCCTTCCTGATCTCTTTTTAATTTTATAGCAGCAGATGTGCCAGAAAGTTTCTTCCCTTTCCCTAGCCGTGGGAGATGAGCAGGGATATAAATGTTCACCTTCCCCCAGGAGCGGAAGATTTAGATAGACCAGTTGTCTCCACCTTTTACAAGGAGCTAGGTTTCACAGATGGATTGGCAGCTGACTGAGACAGAAGCCCAAGCTGTGTCCAAAATGTTCTTTGTCATAGTTGGAGACCAGACTTGAATAAAGCTTTACCTGCACGCTGGCCCTGTTGGGCCAGCTGAAGCAGCTAGATGTAGTTGGTAGAGAACTGCAGCTTTCTGCTGGCATAAATCTGGTGAAGGTGAGTCCTCTGCTCCCTGCATTAGACCTTTTATTAATGAAGGCATCAGACATGAAACTAATTTGTTGCCAGGAAGGGGAGCATGGTGATAAAAACTGTGTTGACCTGCCTTTCTGCTGCAATAAGGTGGTGTCACCTTTCAGTCTGCACTGGGTCTGGCAGGCGACAAGCAGATACCTGGTTTTGGGTGCTCCTCATCATCACATCTGCAAGGGGTACCTTTCCCCTTGTTCCACCTTTGCACAAGGATGGGACTATATGATCTTTCAAGGTTCCTTCCAACATTTAACATTCTATGATTCTGTGATTTTGATTCTATCTCTCCTTCCTTCATTCTGTGGGACGTTTGTTTAAAATAAACAAAAAAAAATAAACCCAATGTGTTAGACATGTGGTGGGAAGGATTGCTAATGGATGACTCCATGTAAGGTCTGGAGGCTGATGGCAGAGAAACAGAGCAAAGGAGAAGCATCCTGTATTGCTCAGCACAAAGGCTGACGTGCTTTTTATCAGGATCAGTGGCTTCATTTCTGGTTGCCCTATGTCATGGCAATCCTGGAGGATATAAAGATGCTGGAACAAACTGACCTGAGAGAGGTGGTAATGTCATGTGAGGGGCTACTACTTGATCTCTTCTGCACCTGACTAGATAAAGGGCTGTTTTCTGGCCAGTCAGAGGTTAAAAGAAGGATATAGTCTAGCGTGTGAGTGCGTATGTGCATGTGGTTTTTTTCCTGATACCCAGAAGCAGCAAAAATTGAAGACAAATCCACAGCCTCAGAGATGTGAGTATAACTCCTCTCTACAACGACCAATTCTTATGTGTTATTTGAAGTATTTTCTTCTATCCTCAGCACTGCCTCAGAACTCTTTGATTCCAAGTCACCCCCTGCCTGGTTTCTCTGAGAAAATGGCTTGTGGTGGTTTGGCCCTGGCTGGAGGCTAGGAGCTCACCAAAGCCGCTCTATCACTCCCCTTTTTAGATGGACAGGGGAGAGGGAAGATGTAACAAGAGGCCTGTGGGTTAAAATAAAAACCAGTTTAATGTAGCAATAGCAAATGCCACGCGTGGAAGCAAAGCAAAACAAAGATGATTCTCTACTTTCCATCAGCAGGCGATGTCCGGCTGCTTTCCCAGGAAGCAGGGCTCCAGTACGCGTAGCGGTTGCTCCAGAAGAAAAAGACAAACAACTAATGCCTCCCTCGCCTCCCTCTTCCTTCTCGCTTTTATATCTGAGCTGACGTCATATAGTGTGGAATACCCCTTTGGCCAGTTTGGGTCCGCTGACCCGGCTGTGTCCCCTCCCAAGATGTTGCCCACCCCCAGCCTACTGTTGGGGCACGTTGGAAAATCACAGCCTTGGTGCTGTGTGAGGACTGCTCAGCAGTAGCCAAAACACTGAGGTGCTATCAACACCCTTCCAGCTACTAGCCCAAAAAACACAGCACTGAGAGAGCTGCTGTGGGAAGATTAACTCCACCTCAGCCTGACCCAATACACGGCTTTTCCCAGGTATTTCTGCAAAATCCTAATGGCAAGCAGCCCCTCAACCCTGAGAAGGGCTCTGCTGACGAGAATTAAGTGGGAAGTGTCTTCACTGCTGGTACTTCCAGTGATGCAGGAGAAAGCATTTCAGGAGATCCCAAGGGTGGGATTCTGGCCCCTGAACCCCAGATGTCCCAGCTGGACATCTGATCCCCGGCTTGGCTGGGAAAGGAATGCCCTGTGGGGCTGCTGACTGAGCCCACATCAAGGTGTCTGAGTGAAAAGGAACACTGAATATGTACCCGTTGCACTGAGATCCTCCAGAAATGTCGGTGAGGCTGGACATTTCTCTGCAGCCCTAGGGGTTTCTGGAAGCCCTCTCATCCTTGTTAGCCCCCTGTCCCCTCACCCAGCAGGCTGTGAAGGTCCTGGCTGGGATTTGGAGAAGCAGAGTTCAGTCATCTGAAGGAGTGGTTTCTTCTTATCCATAGATGAGAAGGCTCATGCCTTTCTCTCGCATGGTAGAGAAACAAGACTGCTCCCTGTGGTATTCGTTGCTGTCCACCATGGCCACACACTGTGGAGGCAGGTGCCACACTGTGGCAGGAGGAACTTACAAAGGTGTCCAAAGTCCTTTTTGGAATCTGTACCCAAAGAGCAGTGATGGGAAACAGGATTCGTGCTGTTGGGCTCCTCATGGATAAAGGCCCTCAGGGATCTGTCTTCTTCTTGCCCTGTCCCATATAGGCACACAACCTGTAGAGACCCTTGGGCTCTGGTACTAGCAGGGTGCCTGTGAGAAGCATCACAGTCCCTTGTTTGCAGTCCCTGGATGTTGAGAGCATGCTGGAGGACAGAGTTAGGCGGTGGGGTTTGCATGTTGACCCTACTGGTGCGATCAGAGCTCCCCCTTATGTTCCGGTCAAATTTGGCTGGAGGTGGCAGCATGGCTACTGGTCAAGGCAGAGCTGGTGTGACAGGGCTTGCGCCCATGCACAGCTGGAAAGCCATAACTTGATCCCATTTAATCACTTGTTCATACACATTTTGGAGTTGTGGCTGGGTTCCCAGAGGGTGCTAGGCTGACGTATAGTGAACACAGAAAGTATCGCTTTTCTTCTCTGCTTGGCTGTGAGTCTGGGTTCTGTCTCTGCTCCTGGTCATGGCCGTGCACATTTTCCTCCTCTTATCCTGGGATGCAGAGGTGAAATTAGGATCTGAAAGTGCAGGCCTTGAGGAGGCACCTGTGAGAGGTGTGTGTCAGTGCCAGCACAGGCCATCACCCAGGAACTTAAAAGTGAATACTTTGCCACTGTTTTCAGGAAGAAAACTCTGACAAAAGAAAATGTAATAATAGCAACAATGTTATGAAAATGGAAAAACGGTAATCCAAAGGAGAGCAAATTATGCGGCTTAATGCGCTCAAATTGAGGTGACCAAATAACCTGCATCCCAGTGATGAGAAAGAGTTGCCTTGTGAAATCAGAGGGTCAGAGAGAGAAATATTATTAACAAAGCCCCAAATAGTCCCATAACTCTAATGATTAATAATAGTAATGCCCAACATTTGAGAAGGATTAAAAATGATCCAAGGAAAAATCCAAGCTGTTAGTGCAAGGCCTTTGAATGTTTTTTCAAGCAAAGACTGATGAAAGACATGTTGAGGGAAAAATGGAATAAAATGTGACACAGATTTTCTAATAATAGATCTTGCCAGACTAATCTAATAACTTTTTGATAAGATAACTGATTTTTACCCCAAGGAAATTCAGCAGATTTCATCTATTTGGACTTGAGTAAATGATTTGATGCAATCCACTCAGGGAGCTGTTAGTTAAGATGGGGAAGATGGGGGTTAGTAAAGGAATTGGAAAGGGAGCAGGGGTTGGCTTCAGGAGAGGTGGCAAGGGCTGGGTTGGCTGTGGTGGGGTTCCAAGCAGAGATCTTCAGTTCTCACTCTTTTTTAATTTTCAGAAAGGGTTTTGGCACAAATCTTAGCAGTGTGCTCATGAAGTTAAAATTTGCTGATGCCATGATGCTGAGAGGCATTGTCCTGACAGAGGAAGTTTGGGAAATCATCCAGGAAAAAGTGGATGACCTTGAGGGCTGGGACAAAAGAAATGGGATGAAATGCAGTTTTGCACAAATGGAAGGCAAACACATTGACATTATAGGAAAATAGACACCGCATTGTATATGTAACACATACACTGTCTATGCAGTATAACATATGCTATATTGGAAAGGTGGTGATAAAGACTGTAGAGCTGTATTTAATCTCAGAATGATTGTAAACCACAAAAGTGCATTTACACTGCATTTACAGCAGATACAATTGGAGGGTGCATGGGGAGAGGTATTTCCCAGAGAAGTGGGAAAATATTGGTGCCTCTGTACGTGAAAGTGGTAGGAAGTGATGTGGAATCACAAATCCTATGTCTGGGTCAAGAAAATATTCACATTGGACCAGGTAGAGAGAAATGGGCTGGGGTGGTTTGCGTTTTGGCAGAATGTTCTCTTGGAGGAAGACTAGAAGAAACAGGCTTATTCAGCTGAGGAAAGTGAGTGCTGAGGGAACATGTGACACTTCTCCAGAAATACATCAGGAGTAAATACACTATTTAAAGGGCAGCGCAGGCCCAGGAATATGTGAATATTAACAAGTCATGAGTAAGTTCAAACGGAAAGTGTAGATGTAACCAAGCCTTGCTGCAGCATAGGCCTGGCTATATTAACCCTCCAGTCCCACGTGCTCCTGCAGCCACTGCCTCGTCGCAGCCTCACTCAGGAATCTGAGTTGCGTTTACAGCTCTGAGCCAGAAAGGTCTCTGTGCAAATGCAGTGTCTGAGTGCCTTTGAAAAAACCTGTCTTTAATTGAAAATCAGTCCTGATTTACAATTAGCCTTGGCCTGAGAATACCTAAGTCTGCTTTTCTGTCTGGGACCATCCCTCTTAATGAAAGCTCTCTAGGAAAATAGGATTATCAAACTCAAGAGTGAAGCTTATTTAACATGAGAGCACCCTTAGCTCATTCCAGAGGGTTTTCTTAAGACTGTGGAAAGGGAAAAATACAGCAATGTAAAGGGAAGGTGTGTTATTTAGTTCTTTCAAAGCAGTCTATACCATTTGCCATGTCATCTTTATACTACACGTTAGCAATTCTAACTTGAAAGTGAAAGAGGAAGAGTACATTTAATGTTTTATTTATGGAAATCCTGTGCTTGTACTAGAGCATGAAAATATAAAGAGACTTTAAAAAATAGAGATTTGAAGACAGAAAAACATTTCCACTGTTCTTTACACTCTCTTAAAATGCAGTGGGTAAGGGGCTGAGTTTCTGCAGAGGGAGAAAGAGTAGAAAATTGCTAAGAAATTCTACTGTTTAATTAGCTACAGTAGCTTCTAAGCAGGGATGGTTGTTGTTTGCTTAGGTCCTTGAATGTCCTTGTTCTTCCCAGAAATTTTCACTAATCCTTTAACATCAGCTATGACTATTGTCATAATTAGACACAAAAATGCCAAACCAGCAAGTGATCTTAAATAAGCTACTTGACAAAATCCAGCAGTCCCTTGAGGCAGATGGTGCCAGTGGATGAAGGAGATTTTATTACTTAGAAGGTAGAGCACGGGTTTCCTAAGGTGAATCTCAACCTGTCCTGCCAATGGGCTACTTGAAAACAACAATAATAAAAAAAATTATTGAAGTGGAGACCTTGTCCTCATGTTCTCCTTCACTTTCAAGGCAGAATACGCTTGTATTTTTACAGACTTTAGGATCCAACCTTCTTGGGTTTTTCCCCTTATGAGCAAGTTCATTACTGTTTCATATGCTCTGTTTCTATATACATTCCTCAATATAATAATCAGGATACAGATAGCATATCATCTTCCACTCATTAGTGAAGACTTGTACTATTTGTTTATATGAAAGTTGAGTCTGTACCCACATTTTCCTGTGATGTGCTGGTCTTGTTAAAAATCTGAAGTAAGATTCAATTTGGAACATGGTCGCTGGCCTATATACATGGGGACTGTAATATTAAGAGTGTTTTGAAAGATAGATTTTGGTCTTAATATGATAGTCCCATCACTTTTTTAATGTATTTTGCAGTATCTGTAACCAATTTATTCTCAGGCCTTTGAGAAGAGTAAGAGGTAGGCTAATAAATACCTCAAGTATTTTTATTTTCTTATCTTAATTTGCCTTCTGATTCAAGTAACTGGAGCTATTTTATGTCTACATTAAAAAGTAGTGCTCTTCATCACTTTGATCAACATGTTTGTGCTTATGTTTCCCTCTCTCCAAAACCAAAAATACAAATAATCATCTCAATATAGTATTTTATTTCAGTCCTATTATTACCAGCACTATAGTTGCTTTTAAAGCACCACATGGGAAAAAAGAGGGCTCACAAATTTAAATCAAATTGTCTGCCATGCCTGCTATTGCCATTTGTGTCTGTAGTCTCACTGAAGAGCCAGAGGCAAGGAACAGGACCCTTTTGTGCTGCGGGCTTTGCCTACCCAGATCAAAACTGTGATCCCTGACCCCAAGAAATTCAGCATTGCAAATGCATGTATATTACTGGCTAAATTATGACTCCTTCCAGACTTCCAACCAGCTGAACTGTAGTTTTTGACTTGAGACCTCATTCATATTTAGGACAGAGACAGACTGAATAAACTCCAAAGAGCAAAAAAGACAGGCTTAATGAATAGATTATCATTTTTTTAGTTGAAAGGGCTGGTGATCAAGTCCTGGGTGGACAAACAAGGTTTTGGTGCTTGGCTATCAGGATGATGATCTGTTCGCTTCTGCTGAGGGCAACATTTGTCCTGCTGCTCATTGAAGTCAGCACTCCATTTCTTTTATATCAACTATTAACATGCTATGCTGGCACGTATTATTAAGATGTTCCTACATCTTTTTTTGTAACATTTGCAGAACATTGCTCATTGGCTTTTTTTTTTTCACTAATTGTCCACTACTGACTATAGCAATAACCCGCTCCCAAAGAACAAATAAGTAAAAACCTATGTAACAAGAGAGCTGCTTTGTCTACCAGTTACGATGGAAACACTTTTCCTTTGAATCATCCATTTTCCCAAATGTATTCAATCCATATTAAAGATCTTAGCCAGCCTGACTGAAAATGAAAAAAAAAACCCACCCTTGCATTTAAACCATTGCTGTAGAAGTGCTGCATTATGTTTTCGTAATGTGAGTTTTGGAAAAGATAAAAATAATTTGCTGTGCTGCTAAGACCCATTATAAATAAAGATTATCTTGGACTGCTTTCAGAGACTTGAGTATTTTGGAGTAGAATAGAGTGTCGTGGTCACCATGCATACATGTCATGTTTGATAGTGACCATTTGCAAATAATTAATGTTACCATGGCATTCCCCACATAAAGTGACAGTAAAGTTAATTATGTGCAGTGGCAACAGTGTAATGATCTTGAAGATAACTGCTGTAGAAGCAGTATCTGTGAAGAATTAAAAGAAGACTTGGAGAAGATTGTATTGCATTGTAAGTTAAAAAATGTGGTCACAGCTTTGCTACAGATATGAAATCAAGAAGATTTCACCTGTTTCTAATTTTCCTTATAGAGGCAATTTTTTGCTTGGTTCAAGGGAGGGAGGGACCAGTTAGGGAGTTTACTCACTGTGTGATTGAACTCCTGAATTAAAGGGGTGAATTTGCTGTTGAACGTGAGAACTGTGGTCAGTGCACGCTGATAATTCAAGCATTATACTTCTCCATTCTGGGAGTGGGAACATGTATACAGCAGTGGTTATGCCAGGGAGCCTGTCCAGCCACACAGGTTGCTAAACAGGGAAATCCAGAATGGGTGCAATCTTTCATGAGAGGATATCACCCCCAAAGGATGTTGGTCAGTCCTGTCTTTGTTGCTGCATCTCTTCTGTGGAACCTCAAAGTTCACCTGACCCAGCAAGTGTCAGGGCTGGTGATGTCCTGCCATCCTGAGACTGTCCTTAGGGAAAAGAGCATTTTCTTCTCTGTGGCGTTTTGCTCCTCCCGTCAGCCTGCCCTGCCCCTTTGATGGAAAAGCACCTTTTCTTCAGGGTGAGGTCTTGGGGCAAGGATGATCTGTGTGAGCGCTGGCAGCTGGCAGAATCTGTGTGGCCTTGAAGGGGATGTCCCGCCGTCAGATCGGTGTCAGCCTCTACTGCATGCTTTGGAAGGACCACAAAGACTTTTTGGCAAAAGGGCCGTAAACTGACTGTGCAGCTGGAGAGATTTGTGCTCATGCTGTTTGTGCTTACGCTGCCTTCCCTTGATGTGCAGGCACGGTTTCACACCTCTAAAAAGTGACACTATTTCGCTGGCTTGCCCATTCCTCATCAACCTTACTTGTCAAGCTTCTTCTCATCCCTTTCCCACCTCTTCATAACTTGTATTTGTTGCAGTCCAAAATTAAGAAGTCTTGAGTGAGTCAAACCTGGGTATCTCTTCCCCTCCTCCTTTTTTATCTTGCATCCTTCAGTGTTTGTGCATCCATTTATGCAGTGTAATATAGAACAGTGCCCCTCTGCTCCTGTTAGAGTTGAAATTAAGCAGTTAATGATGTGAAAGAGGACTTGGGAGCAAGCACAGTGCTACGGTGGCTTAGGGTTGATTTTTGAAGGATTTTAGGAAGGTGGCAGAGTGATTTTTCTTTCTGTTTTCATTTTGAAATGTGACTGTTGGGTCTGTCTGCTGTACCATCTTCCCAGTTGGATTTCTCCAGTGTTAAAAATGGATTTCTCCAGTGTTCTCATATTCTGTACTTGTAGTTCCTGATCATTTTTGATCTGTCACTTCACTGCTTTTTATCTGTATATGTTAAATCTCCTTTTCCTTAACTCATTCATCTCTCTGGCTTTTGAGATGCTGCTGTGCTTTCTCTTCTGAAGTATCCTGTGTTCCCTTCCCTTGCGTATTGCTCTTGTTTTATTAAACTTCTCAGCTTGATCACTATGCCTTTTATTAGTCAACATATGACAATGGTGGCACCAGCAATGATCTGTGTCCAATTTTGCCATTTAGTTTCCTTTACTGTGCCATATAAATTGGGGCTGTAACTCACGATGGGTCCTTTTGGGAGTATAAAAAGGCAATAGGCCAATGGGCAGTGGTACTAAATCGTGGTTTCTTGCTTTGTGGTTCTTGATCTGATCACATTTTGTCTGTGCTGGTGTCCTCGCTGCTCTGCAGTCCAGACATTCCAGTTATTGTTGCAGTGTTTGTACAGCTGCAGCATCCCAAAGCCCTTGGACCAAGACCCTTATCTCTCCCCGCAGCTGATTGAGGGATACTAATTTGCTGATACTTGATATGGGTCCCCTTCCCTCGACTATGATAAGCTGGTGAACTGAAGTGCTTTTAGGGGAGCAGAGCCAACTCATGAGGGAGTTGCTTACGGAGAAGTAATTTCTGAACCTGTGCCAGAGTAGAGATCTGGGCAGCCCATACAGGATAGGTGAGATAGGTCCTTGTTCTTTCTTCCTCCCTTGTGTGGGTGTGCAACCCAGGTCAAAATCTGGCTTTTTTTTTAAAGAGGAGATCATCACCTGTCGTGATGGGGCTGACGTCAGTGAAGCTCTGCCTGTTTCTGCCAGCACTCTGTTTGACCCATTTTACTCAGAGTGTATGTTACATACCTCAGTACAAATGATGAAGCAGTGACTTAACACAGGCAATGATTCACAGTGGCAGACACCTCTGCAGTCCTTAGAGGATGTCTAGATCTTTCCATAGCTGCACTTTGCCAAGGAACCACCTTGTTTTCAGCCCAGAGTCATCTGGAAATGGACAGCTGCAGCTGGGGGGTCCAGACTCTCTCTCCATGTGCCAGAACCCTTAGAACCCAACTTTCTGAGCTTGTTTTATTTTTGCCGTGCATTAAAGGAGGGCACAGATGATCTCTAGCATCTCTTGCTATGGGGGTAACGAGTACCAAATGTTGCTGTAGCTCTTGTGTCAGAAATGTGCCATACGGCGTGAACGCGTTAATCTGCAGTTGCTCCGGTGGATCTCGGTGTCACTGAGCTCAGCCCTGCATATCTGTGCGCGTTTTGCTTTTTCTTTAACTTGCTCAAAAACTGCTGCAGAAAACCCAGCCTTGCTACGCGTTGCTTTCTTCATCCCTGTTGTAGACATTTTCCTAGTGCAGAATTAGTTATTGCTGTTGCGATGTATTTATTGTGACCAAGTGTTGTGCGTTAATCCTGCAACATGTTGTTGTGATAAAGCGTCATCCTTGTTCCCTTGAGTAATGATACTCCAAGCATACCTTGTTTGCATTCCTAAGGCATCAGCGTTTTAGCAGTCAAAACCCAAACTGAGCATGTAGAATGAACATGAACATAATATCTGTTGTCTTCAAGACTAGTTGTGGCCCAGCATGGCAGAGAGCAAGCTTGAGCTCAGATGCCAGTTTCAGTACTAAGTCCTGCAGAAGCTTTGATCAAAACACTTTTTATTTTCCATCTCGCTTTCCTTCCTCTGTTGAAAGAGGAAGAGCAGTAGCTATTCTACATGCCACTGCTTCTATATAAAGAGCATATTTGTTGCATATTGCTGTTAAATGTTAAGCAGTGTTATATATTTTATAAAGCTCTGATAAAGGACTTGGAAGAAGAAATTTAAATTATAATGATGTGCTGCTTTTATTTTTCTTTTGGTTTGCTGCACTGTTTTACATGTGAAATAGAAAGCAAATATTTGATGTATGTTTGACTTTTTCACTTTTGGTCTTTATTTTGGTTTTCGTTAATACGTAGCCCCTCATTTTCTGACCTAGCATTGTTGGAGAATGAAAGTGATGTTTTTCCAAATAGTCCTTTATCCAAGCTCACACTAAAAGCACTGTGAATTTGGACTCCACCCTCTGCCCCAGACACTCCTCAGCATGAAAGAAAAGCAAATCTCTCTTTTAATAAGATGAAACTGAGCTGGATAAACATCAGATTTGAATTGCTTGGCTCTCTCTGGAGGTGTAGATTCACATCGTGGCTAAATAACTCCTAACCCTTCTTCCATTTGAAATGGCTATCTTGAGCAGTTTACAGTTTGAACGTTTTTTGAATAAGACCTTAAAGGAATGACGTCTTACCTATTAGATACAGCCAGCAAGGTTTTGTGGTGTTTTGCCACAAATACCTGGCAAGTTTGCCTTCTCCCTGATCTCATGGTGCCCTGATCTATAGGTGACCGTGGTTGAGCAGGTGTGTTGGACCAGATGACCTCTCTGGAGGTTCCTTTCAACCTCACCCAGTCTGGGTTTCTCTGACTTGCACTTTCTGTAAGGTTTCCCTTGGGGCTGTGCTGGCAAGATCCTGGAAGGCATTTGGAATGACTGTAAGTTCAAAGCTTAGTGAAGCTAATGAAACTTTTCAGAGATCAGGGGTCTGGATAGACTCACTATGCAGAAAGAAAACTTGCAGTAAGAATGTGAAGTGCATTATTTAAACAGAGAAACAAAATCAAGTAAAAGCTGTGCTTTTTTTGCCCAATTTTTAAAAAGAATTTATAACTTGTCCCATGAAAGGTAGACCAAGGGCAATCTCCATTAGCTTGCATTAGCATTTCCCATTCAGCACGTCCCATGAATATACAGGTCAAAGGAGAATGAATGTGTGCATGACCTACATCTTTCAAAGACAGGGCAAAGTATTATTTTCCTAGGGACAGTGAAGTCTGTCCTCTGATTGTCCTCTGAGGGAGTTTATTTCTCACATCCACAGAATCGACGACTGTTTTTGTGCGTCTCGGAAACTGGATGCAGTTGCCACTGAAGCGAAGTTCAAGCAGGACCTGGGTTTCCGGATGCTCAACTGCGGCCGAACAGATCTGGTTAAACAAGCCATATCCTTGCTGGGGCCGGATGGGATTAACAGCATGAGTGAACAGGTAACGAGACAGAAATATAAAGGAGCAGGTGTGAAATGTGAGTTTTGTCTGCTTATCACAGAAAGCGAGCTCCAGCTTTCAGGTAAATGTGGACAGGGCATTAAAGCTTTCCTTGCATTACTTTGCACTGAGTTATAGCCCTAGCAGGTGAACTTTTGCGTTAAGTTTGGTCTTTTTGAGTTGTATTGATTCGTGGGTACTGAGGTAGCTCAGCATGAAGGCAAATGCATCACCTGAAATCTTCTTAACACTGAACTGAGGCAAGTGAAGCCAGAAGAAGATCTCAGGAGAGCTTAGCATTGATCTTGGTGCTTAAAACTGCCTCAGTGCCATGAGCAGTGGTGTGGGGCAGGGCTCTGTGACGTGGGCACCCTTCCACTGAACACTGCCCTGGGATCTGCAATGCGTTTCACGTGCGCCACAGAACCCCAGCAGGAAATGAATAATTACTGGCACTCTTTAATTAAGTTTAGCCCAGTTTGAACTGACCTTCCAGATATGAAAGTATCTCTTCAGCGTTACCCCTCCGCTGGTCATTGTGGCCAACATCTGCTGATTGAGGAGTCTAAATTTCCCTGGAGTTAGATCTGCAGGAGGCTGGTTGTTGTCTCCTGGGATAAACCTGTCTCTGCATCTACCTACCAGCAGCAGTCTGTTGGACTGTAATGCTCACCAAGGTGGTTTCCCTTTCCCAGAGGGAAAAACCACTGTTACCTTTTGAAATCGAGTCACCTGAATTTTCTGGTGCCCCCAATGAAAGTGTCACTGGACATTCCCAGAACTGTGGCATTCTGTTTAGCAGGAGACAGGTGGCTGCCACACTTGAGGTGGTCACTTGGGACAGGAGCTAGACTGTTAGTGGTTTTTAGGACTTCTGAGATGAAAACTGCTTCAGGAGTGAGTTATGTTGCTGTTCAGTAGCTTCAGTCTGAGTTAATATTGTGGATTCATTTGGGAAAAAAGCTTTAGATGAGGACAGTGCTCCCTGAAAAAAAAAAATCATATCAGACTGCTTGTTCCAAGGTTCATACATTATACATTTAAAAATTATTATTATTTTAAGTTACTCTGAACCTGGAAACTTTCCACAGCATATTTCCTCTGTCCTCCAGGCTGAAACCTGGGAATGCTCTGGCTTGATTCATCAAAGTACCTAATCATATGCTTAACTCTAAACATATGCTCACATCCTATTTGAGTGAAAGTTAAGCTTGTGCTTAAATGCTTCGCTGGATCAAATATCCCACATCTTGTAGGATCCCACATCTTGCAGGACAGAGCCCTAAGTGATACAAGGCCAAAAGAAAGAGAGTAGATTTTTTTATTTCGCCAAAAGCAAAATGCCCTTTGCATTGACTGTCCATGTTACTGTATTCCTGTGTGCGTGCTGAACACTAATGATAGGCTCATTAAAAATCCATTCCTCCCACGTGCAAAGAGAGGGGAGCTGAGTGATGCTGCAGCGCAAGGCTGAGCTGTGGAGCAAGCCTGGAGGGAGACTGGCAGAAGCAAAAGCAGCAGGGACAGCAGTGCAAGGGAAGAGGAGGTTAGAAACTTCATTAACTGTTTAAAACCCAGATTCTCCAGGATGACATTCTGGGCCCCTTCTAGTCAGGGCTAAGTCCTTCTTCAGCTTCAGCAGGGCCAAAATATCCTGTGTGCTCCCCAGGCAGACCCTTTGCTCTGGGCGTCGCCGCGGTGTTCTTCGCTGCGGCTGCCCATGTGCTGCATCTTGCGGAGGGGAGCCCTGGCACTGGGCTCTCAAATTCTTTTCTTCAGATCTGGTGAGACCCCTTGTACTAAACGATTTAATTATTGAATTACACCACTTATAGAAGTGGAAAAAAATAGTTGAAGGAACATATATTTAATTTTAAGCTGTCCCGTCCCTTTGTTTCAAGTCCCAATCACTATTTTTTGTAATTCTCATGGTCCTGTTTCCTCCTGTAGTGTTTACTGACTGCCAAAGGAAATGTTTTGCCACTGACTGTAGCTGAAGTAGTTTGAAATTCTCTTTGCAAGTATCTTAAGTCACCCAAGAACTCTACTTGCCTGAAGTGAACTTGTATTTTCTTAATGATGTCATGAGGCCCCAAATGTCTGTTCCCTGACTCTGCCTCTCCATAAATACACTGCAGATTTGGTCCTGTAAAATGCTCAGTTCATTTCAGGAGGGATCTAAGTACCTTGTAGGGACGAACCTTAATTTATGTTTTCTCTACAAGAGCAGTGCTTCCATACATAAGCACCCACTACCTTTAGCCTTGCATGCAAACAGGAAAAATACGGTATTTCAGCAAAAATAGTGGTGCTGCGCTCTTGCTAGAAAGAGCGGCGTCATGGCTTTGTGTCTGACCATGCTGGGCACCTCTGGTTTCTCTTAAAATAACTTCACTTCATGGCAGCACTCAGGTTAAACAGCAAACAGGCTATCATCTGACAGCAACTCTACCAGGGGACCTTGAGGTAGGCTATAAACATGCATCAGAGGTGGCTGCGGGCTGTGGTAGATTTACTGCAAAACAACTGGTGGCTGTTCTTCAACACTCCCTACTGTATTTGATAAGCAGGCTTTTCTGTTATAATTTATGGTAGATTTAATGATTTTTTTCATGGTTTCATCTGGACTCATTACAACAGTCACAGTAATACTTACCGTAAGGGAAACTGTGATCCACCACAGTAGGTGTTTCAGATTAGTACAAATTGCATTGTGGTGGTTCTGTAGTGAAGGGTCACTTAATCTACTTTTCCTCCAGACAGGACCATGTTTCTTAGAGCTAGCAATTTGTAACAATGCTGTCTGGCATTTCATTTGAAATTAAGTCCTTGTTTGCTAGGGAGTGCTATACAAAGCCTTTACATTTCCAGCCCCTTACCGTGTCTGCGTTGAAAAAGCCATGCCTGAATCTAACCTATCTTAGGAACAGCTTGGGATTTTTTGTAAGGCTCTTTCAATAACTAAAAAGTTAGATTTTATGAAACTGTGACTGTAGAAAACTGAAGAGAATTATTGTCTTCTTAAAATACCAATGGGCATATGGTTGCTTTGATAAAACCATTTTTCTGCTGGGGCCTCAAAGACGAAGATGCTCAGTTTAGTATATGAAGATGGAGGTGAGGCTGACAAGCCTAGTTTCTCTCACCCTGCTGAGGAAGCTGAGGATAGCATGAAAAAAAACCCCAATGAACACAAGTGACAGCAAAAATGTAGATTTTACAAAAATGGTTGACTTTTTCTAGTCTGAGGGGTGTGTCTGTAACAGAGGTAATGACTTCGTTAAACACATACTGCTAGTCTTGATGATTATGTACTTAAATAATTGTTTTAAAAAAAAATCAAACAGAGTTCTGTGTTAAATTTGTCAATTCCTTTGTTTTTTAACTCCAAAAAATGACTAGGGCATGACTCCACTGATGTATGCTTGTGTCAGGGGTGATGAGGCTATGGTGCAGATGCTGCTAGATGCTGGAGCAGATCTGAATGCTGAGGTGAGGACTTTTTGTTCGTTGTATCTTTGTTCTGTTATTTGTTTACATCTTAAAACTACCCCCTGAAACTGTAGCAGAGGGAAAATCCTAAGAGTTAAAAATAAAATAAATTTGTCCTAGCCTGGACAGCACCACTTGAAACGATTATTGAAATCAAACTGCATTAGGTCAACATTGGGATTCACTGCGCAGAAGGGGTCAAATCATCGGACTTACCCCACAGGTAATACCGTCGTAGTTGTGTTTGCACACTGAAATGAGTACAAGCATTAACACTAGCATGGAGCACAGCTCTGATGATAACGGATGGACTCCCTGAATCTCACCTAATATAAAATGAAAAGGGTAAAAGAAATACCCGTCTGATAACCTGCCAAAGCTCAAGCATTTCTATGCATCGGGATGTTCCAGCTAAGCATCCCCAGCACACAAGTGCCATGTAGATTTCACTGTTTTGTTTTACAAAGTGCCTTGGGCTAAAAACTGCTGGATGAGGCGCTTGAAGCTTCCAGAATATAAACGTCTCTTTGATGAATGCACATCACAAACTTACACAATCTGTCCACGAAGCAGATTGTGTTCTGACTCTGTGCAATGCAGGTATGTACATTTTTAAAGAGCTGTTTGAAAATCCGTAAAAGAATTATTTGTTAATGATTCCAGCTTCAATTTGTTGAGGTCATGAGTAAATTAAGCTGTCTGCTTCACTTATCTGTGTTCCATCTGTTCTGTTTGGACTTGAGCAAGCTGATAAATTGTAGTCACTGCTTTCAGCCAGACATTTTGCACTTTTAAAAAATCTAATTTAAAAGTAGAAATGGATGTCACCTGTAAGAGACTGATAGTCGTTGCTATCTGATTGCTCTTTGGTGGCTCATGTGAAATCAGCTGAGGATTTCAATTCCCTAAATTCAAGCACACCACCCTCAAGAGCTGGCAATAATTGAGTACTCAAACCTTTGTTAGAGCTCTCGATATGCACACCAAAGACTTGATGGGCATAGAACTGATCTCTCTTTTAACTCTGCCTGTGGTTCAGAGGCGAGATGGCATTATTTGGTTCCTAGGAAAAGTTTTTATTAGGAGCAGTCCTCCCGATAGCTTTAGTAATCTTCCAGACTTGAACCAAATGCAAATTTAAACAGTTTTGTCTTCCTGAAACTGCTGACATCTGAGAGAACAGCTCCAGTGAGGAATGTGAATCTCCTCGATTCATTTCTGTAGAGTGTTTGCTCTAAAATAAAATGAAAACACTTTGGGACAAGAACTGTGAATAATTATGGTGTGCAATTATAAGATGATTTGTGCACACCACAACGAACTGTGCAAATTGGGCAATTACGGCAAAAAAAGGCAAATCAACCATGAACAAAAATAAATACTCTGTCAGGTGCCCGCATCATTTTCCCCCTTTCACTTTGCAGATCAGTTATATATATATATATATATGTTTCCAAAAGTAGCCTCAAATGCTGGGTGCCTCCTTTTCTGATTGCCCATCTTTAGTGAAAATGGACTCATTTCCAGATGTGCTGAGAAGCTGCAATTCACTCTGGAGTGAGACCTGTAGCTGCTCAGCACATCTCAACTGAGGCCTTAAAAGCCCTATCAACTGCAGGTCTTTTGCAAACACTGTGTCGACTAGAAAGACCTCTAAACAAAAAAAGGAGCAAAGGAGTTAAAATGACTTGATTTTCTTTGCCACTTGCCATGAGCTGCCCTGAACAGTGGTGGGAATCCATGCTTGAGGAGGAGCTGGATGCATTCACTGCACCGTGGTCCTGCTGCTCTTGCTCCCCAGCCCACACCCCAAGGCTTGAGCTGCTCAATCCTTTTCCTTATGCGCAAACCCAGACGCAAAGAAGCCCTGTGCCTTTGCCCAGAGGCCAGCACACTTCTGGTGCACTTCGAGCTCTCTCTTTGGCAAATCTGGGCAATAGCAGCCAAGTGTTGGTGCAGATCCATTCATCTGGCAAGCTGCAGGGTCTGCATGGGCTCTTCAGATTTTGTCCTCATCCCTGTCCTTGGGACTGAGGGCCTGCTCCTGTGCTTCTAGCAAAATGCTGCATGTGGCGCTTGGAAATGTGAGCTGCTAATGCAACTGAGCATTTAATAACTGGCCCTGCTCCCCTACATGAATAGAAGTACTTCAGACAAGGTAGTGAAAGCATAGCTGGCTGATGTGACAGAGAGATGGTGCATCTTTTACTCTGATTTTAGTCCTCCTCTGAAGATCGATAATAAGATTTTGAATTTTAGTGTCACATTCCATCTGAGTGTGCAGTCTCGGATTGCAAACGTTCATTAGATTTTACCATCTCTGTGGACCTCATCAATATTAATACCCCCATCTTTAAGATGGGGAAACTGAAGCAAAGAGTGGTTATTCATCTTCCACAGTGTCTACATTAGAGGCAGCAGGCACTAAGGCGTAGAAAATGGAAGGAGCGATGTGAAAAACACCATTTTGTTTTCTAAGGATATAGTTTGCATCTCTTTTAACTGTCACCACCCTGCTCTTTTAACTCAATTCAGACAAGAGAAGGCAGTAAAAAGAAGTTTTCTTAAAATATTTCTGAAGTGTCACCCTGCCCTGTCCCTTTTCAGCTGTCTTTCTTCCCCCGTTGGGAGAGGAGGAGCCTGGAACTCTGGGGTAGGGCTTGTGGATGTATCTTTCATGGTAGCAGTGACAAAAGTTCCACTGATTTATGTGGAAAGAATTTCTTTGGGCCTGGAGCAATCCCCAGACCCGCTGCTGTTGAATACATGATCTGGAGAAGTCAATGGGAGTGGTCCTTAGCTGTAAGCATCCTGATCCATCCCTGCCTCCCCAGTGTGTGCTGCTGTAACCAGCTGTGGATGTTTTGACCTTGTGCAAAAGTATCTGGTGGCCAGTGGTTTAGATGGAGCTATAGTAGTTGGTAAAAAGACTTCATTTGGTATGAACTATATTCAGGCTGTCAAATCAGCATGAACAGTTTCAATATTGAGAAAATTTTTGCAGGAAAAAAATGAAGCCAATCATTTTATAAAGCACCTTTCCCAGGTTTTCTATTTCGCTTACTCCCTCACATGCCTGGCTTTCAGGCAGGTTGAATTTTATTACGTATAGCTCTTTAAAAAAAATAACTTTAATTTGTTTGTAGGTTGTCAGTACTGCTCATAAATACCCATCCGTCCACCCTGAGACCCGCCATTGGACAGCTCTGACATTTGCTGTGTTGCATGGACATATTCCTGTAGTTCAGGTATTATTGTATTTCCCTACCTGCATCTCATTCTTTTGTTTCTCCTCTTCAGTTCTAGTTACATCCATCTCAAACCAGTATCCTTTTGTCATACTCATATTGGTTACTTCTGCTTCCTCGAGAGTGTACTGATATATAATGAGCCTATTATATAGTGAATACAGTGTTCAAACCTTAACCAATATGAGGTTTAAACAGGACAATTTTAAAACAAATTTGCACCAAAGAAAGTCTGACAACTCCTTGTGCTCCTTCCTGACCACTTGTTTTATGTGTTTGTTTATTCATTCATTACACTTTCTTAACGCTATAATATTCTAGCAAACACAAAACCGCTGCCTTTGTGGGGGTGAGGTGGACAACAGCCCTTGTGCTGCTCCAAAAGGGGAGAAGCACTCGCTCTCCTTTACCCCCATCGAGGTGTCCAGGGGATATTCTGGTTCTGTGCTTTGGCATCTCAAAAGTTGAGGTTTATTCTTCAAAACAGCTGTGTCTGTGGCACACTTAATGAAACACTAAAACTGTGAAGGCCTCAAGACAGAAATGGCCAAGAGGGGGCTGGAGCACAGACTCCATCCTGCTCTCCTTGGCCACTTTTGTTTTCAGCGTTGTTATTTACGCGGAAGTGTCCCAGATGAAGATCACAGCTTTTGGACTCAGTGCTGCAGTTGAATTGCCTCTCCTTTGGCAATGTCTTTATATTAAAGGTGGAAGCAATTGAAATCTGACCCATTTTAGGATGGTGCTGAGCTTCCAGAAGACCATGAAGGAAGGATGCTTGTTGGGCCAATTTTCAGTACTTCCATCTTCAACGCATTACTTCCTAACACTGCCCTTACCCCATTTCCCATTCAAAAACACTGGATTACACTTTTTTGGCTCTGAAGTTGGACACTAATGCTTCTGGTGTCTGGCAGCATAAAATGAGCGAAAAAAGGAGTCAGTTTGCCTCTGTGAAACAATGGGCAGAATTTGCATGTCACTTGTCTCCATCATATCTGATTTGCAGATAACAAGGAGCATTAGACTCACATTCGTCACTGTTCATGAACTCTGAAGGCTGTGATACTCCCAGTTGCTCTAAATGGTGAATTTTCTTTCTAGCTGTTGCTGGATGCTGGAGCAAAGGTAGAAGGTTCCTTGGAACATGGAGAGGAAAATTACTCTGAAACTCCTTTGCAGTTGGCAGCAGCTGCTGGTAAGGACTTTGTCCTCCCACTGTAATAAGTTCTTCATTTGGGATCTATGGTGTAGGTGAGCAGATACTGGATTTTAAGAGAAGTAAAAATGCATCTCTTGTCTTGCAGGAAACTTTGAACTGGTCAGTTTGCTGTTGGAGCGAGGAGCTGACCCCATGATAGGAACCATGTACAGAAATGGCATTTCTATGACTCCACAAGGTGACATGAACTCTTTCAGTCAGGCTGCTGCACATGGACACAGGTAGAGTGGGAACAAGTCTAGTGGCATTCTTCAAGTGCTTATTTTTTGCCTGGGCATCTGGTTTGAGCAGATGGGTGAAAGCTCTGCATGAGCAATTGATCGTGCCACCAACTGAGCAGAGATGTAAGGCTTTTTGCTAGCATGTGAATTTAACCAGTTGGTGGTACAAGCTGCTTTTTGGTATCTGACTTTAAAAAAAAAAGGAACGGGACTTCTCGTGGTGTGTTGCAATGCTATGGTTGTTAAATGGCAGCTGAAGTGATGGCAGAAAGGAATGCCAAAGACATTCCTTCTGAATTTCTTGATATATTTCTCAGCAAATCGTGTCTGTACTCCTGCAGCCTTAATTATCGTTGGATAGAGTTTCTGCATCTGTGGTTACTGTAAAGTCCTTTGTGTCTTAGTGTTGTATGTATGCTACAAATTAAAGAAAGCCATGAAATGAGCACCTGGCATGCATGGTCTTGCAATGCTCAGGAGTTGACTGCAGTGTAATCGATTAGTATTATGATCTTCACGTTCCTACTTTTCTGATTGTAGCCATCCAGAGGAACATAGATACAGGTTAGAGACAGTACCTACCGTCTGTTTGCTTAGAGGCAAGCTGCCAGTCTAACAACATGCTAATGGCATGTCAGGGCAGGTTCACGTAACGCTGCCCATCTGGACCCTGCAAGGGATCCCTGGTACAGAGAGAGAGGATAGTTTGGTTATCGGAGCCTCACGTTCACTGCTCCGGCCTTGCTGCCAGCCAGTGTGGGTGGGAGGCATGTGTCCAAGGGGCTCTCCTTGGCTTGGCTGCTGGCTGTGCACCTTGCAGGCCCTGTCTCTTATGTTCCTACCTGTACACTGCTCATGCACATTCCCTCCTTCTTCCCTCTCTGCTGCAAATTTGTTTGGGACGTGCCATGCCCCACTGCCACTGCACGTCAGGTTCTGAGCAGGTACAGGGAGGACATCGGAGTACGGGGGAGGCAGGATGGAGGCCAGCCTGGTTCCTTTTCTCACATCTGCAAGACCAGGAGCCACTCTGTTGAGATCGATTAGGTTATGCTCGTACGAACCTGAGGGCACCAAGTCTCTGAGTTTGCACTTTGACATTTGATGGCCCAAGTGGCTGAATGGCTTTGCTGAATGGCACTAGCCAGATGTGCTTGAACCTGCCCTGACTGTCCTCGTTGAATGTCTAGCTGCTCTAGTTTTCCCAGACTGCTTTGAGTGTTAATCGAGTGCTGATGCTTTTGGTAGCTCCAGGCAACCTTCTCAGGTGGCCTCTGTGGTGAAAGTTCTGAGAGCTTGTCCAGAGGCACCTTGGCCTTTCCCTGACTGTGGGAAGAAGTCTTGAGTCACATTCCCATGAGATGATGCTACTCATGCGACATCTGTACGGTTCCTCTCACAACAGTGGCATCTTGCAGGCATGGCCCAAGCAGTGCAGGTGCTCTAACAGGAGCGGTGCTTGCCTTGGGACTGCTCTCAGCCAGCCCTGCCATTAATCGGAGTAATTTCCTGGATAGGTGTCCTAACTTGCCACATCACAGCAAGTATCTCAGGCACAAAGAAAGAGAAGCCACTGATTCTGCTCCCCTATCCCCTCTTTT
>NW_009724384.1:95651-109605 GCF_000703405.1 Apaloderma vittatum
CTCCCTCTTCTCTGTTGTGCTGTGATTGACAGGAATGTCTTCCGTAAGCTGCTTGCTCAGCCAGAGAAGGAGAAGAGTGATATTCTGTCACTGGAGGAGATCCTGGCTGAGGGGACGGACTTGCCCGACTCAGGTGCTGCTCCACTTTGTGCCAGCCGGAACAGCAAGGCCAAGCTGAAAGCCCTGAAGGAGGCCATGTACCACAGCGCTGAGCATGGCTACGTGGATGTGACCATTGACATACGGAGCATAGGTATCTTACAGGGATTTGGGGAGGGACCTCTATAAGAACCACATCTCTCTTGAAGGGCTGTTGTTTAAACTGACCATAGTTGTACCTACCTCAGCTCTCGTGGGAGGAGAAGCTGATGGGGGATCTGGCAGGTTCCCAGGCCATTTTTGGCTCCACAGTGCACCCTGTTCAGGGGCCACTGGCACTCTTCTGCAAGATGGAGCGGTTTCTGTCAGTAGCCATCTTCATTGCTGCGTGGCAGAGCGTTAAGTCAGGCCCTGGGGCAGTGTTTGGCTGCCATGGGCCACTTGCAACAGCTCCTCTTTTGCACTCTGCTATAAAGCAGACTACCATTAAAACAACTTGATTTTCCAAGGTTTGTGAGCCTCTGAGGGCAGAAGCACAGAACTGGCTTCTTGGTGTGCCAGTGCAGAGCTTGAACATCATACCAGCCTGCTGGGAATCGCTTCTGCCTGTGGAGAGAGTCGTTGGATTATGTGGAGGGGAATCATTCTGGACTGTGTATTTATTATCCCCCTTGATCTGTGTTCAGAAAAAGAGACCCAAGTGCCCGGCATGCCTCTGTCTGCTGCGGTGCTCCAGCCCCGGGGACGTGTGGTGTGGGTCAGAGTGTGCAGTGGTCTGAACGGTGGCTTGCTGGGTGGGCTGAGCAAGACCTGGCAATGAACAAGAGGAGAGCGATGGGACTGCCTCCAGGAGCTGGACATTTGCTGAAATGGAAGAGAAAACCTTTCGTAGCCAAACACCAGGCTTGCATTTCCTCCCACTCCATTCCGCAAGAGCCGAAACTAGGTCACATCCAGCGTAATGCTTGCAGAGGTACACTAGGTCCATGTGCTTTCTTGCTCAGTGCATGGGAGCAGTTCCTTTTAAGTTCCTGGAGAGTGGTGCTGCCATGACAAACTACTTGAAAAAGCTGATCTGCTTTACTTGCCCAGTGCTGTTTAGGGAAAACAGCAATGATCAGGAGAGGACATGGGATAGCACTTAAAGAAAGTTTTAATCCGAAGACCGCCAGTTTGAATCCAGGTGGAGACTGACCAATATCAGAGTTTTTTTACCACTTAATGGCTCTCCAGGGCCGCATTCAAACAAATGAGCTAGTGTAAATCTAGGTTCCAAAAGGCTTTTGCATCACAGAGCACCACAGCAATTACCACAAATTGGCAGTCTCAGCAGAGAGGCTAAGCCTAGAAGAGCAGAGAGACCACAGTCTTAGCATTTGGAGGAAAGCCTCTGTGCATTAGGTCTGGGATGTCCTGATAACCACAAGCCTTCTCAAACGGGAATAAATAGGAATTTGATTTCTACGGTTATTTGGCAGCGTTTGCTTAAATCTTAATGTAAGTAAAAGTAAAAAAGCAGAAGGGCACATCTTTCTGTGAAGCTGCGAATGAGCTCTGTCCTCTGTCCGTAGGTGTTCCCTGGACGCTGCATACGTGGCTGGAGTCCTTGCGCACATCCTTCCAGCAGCACAGACGACCCCTCATCCAGTGCTTGCTAAAGGAATTCAAGTCCATTCAGGAAGAAGAGTACACAGAGGAGCTCATCACACAAGGGTTGCCCCTGATGTTTGAGATACTGAAAGCCAGCAAGGTAGGATAAAACACGCATTTTAAAGAAATCAGCCTCGTTCCGATCCCCTAAGACACAAAGCTTGCGATACTGTTTTTGCACAGCTGTCCCAAAGCTTCTTTAGACTGTATAGGATTCTTATTAGTAGTATTGTATATCTCATTCTTTTTCATTGTGGAAACATGTTGAAAACACGATCTAATCACATCTCCTGCTAGAACTTAAGCTAGAACATCAGCTTAATACTGATGCTAATAATAAGCTGGAGTGACAACAGAAGCTCTTGTATAATGGTGAAGTTAAAGTCAAAAGAGTCACTGCTGTTGTTAATCAAACCAACTCAAAGAATAACTTTACCCAGCTTGTTTTACAGGACCATACAACAAAGCTAATATTCATGTTTGCTTTTGGTTGCTTTAACCTCTCACATGACTTTCTCTTGCCTTCATGTGGGATTTGGACTCTTAAACTTGTGGGGAGACTGGTTTCTACAAGCACAAAACAGGATTTTTTTTTTTTTAAATCTTCTGTGTGAGTGTTTGTACTTGCAGCCTGCCCAGATTTATTCTTTCAGCTGACATTTTCTTAGCCAGATAAATCAGACGAGCAAAACCTTTTTAAGGAGGTACCATTAAGTATGCAAGTATAATACCAAAGGAGATGATCATGGGGCAGGCAAGGAGACGAAAATATCTTACCTAGTGGAGGATGGATATTTCCTTTTAGAACTTGTTATAACCAACAGACTCTTCTCTGTACCAGTCCCACCAACAGTCAGTCACTCCCAAGGAATGCCCAGTCAACTTTTCTGTTACCAGGAAGTCATTTTAGTGATGAAAAGTATCAAAATTATTTGACTGATGTCCTTTTTCTCAGACACCACAATACACATTGGAATGGTCTTCTGTTTGTTTAACTGGGAATTAAGTAACATCTCTCACCTGACGCTACATGTAAACATCAAGGAGCAAATAATTTTTAGTGCCTGCAGCAACAGCCTAAATAATATGAAAAGGAAGATGATCTGGTATAGGCACTTCAGAACTAAAAGATTCCAGACTTAATATAGGTAGTGAAAGCCTACATGGATTTATTTCTTGTATCCTGAAAAAGAGGGCTTGGACTGCAGTCCTGAGCAAATCCTGAACATTTGTGCCTGCAGTCTTTCTGATTTGTGCTCCCATGAGTCTTTCCTTTGGGATTAGTTTGTATTGGATGGGTATATGGAGAATCTCTGCTATAGCTTTTAGGAAATTATTCAAAATCCTAGGATTTGCAGACTCCTTGTTCTGAGCTTGCTTGGACTAATGTATATTCTTTCAGAAACTACCAGCAAGGTGTTGTTTGGTTTGAAAGTTGATATGAAACTAATTGTATTGAAAACTTCACAGATATTAAGTTTAGGCCCTGTAGTCTAGGATGAGGTATAGCTTTACTCGCTCTTTTCTTGGGTGGCTGAAGCTAAGGCCAATGATCATTGTTAGAATATATTATTTACATAGGATTATACCTTCGGGACATGTTAGACTGGGTCTTCCAAAGTCTACCGTAGTAGACCTAGAAACAAGTAGGACTGCTGCCTTCTGCTTTGGGTTCACTTAAAACCAAAAATATGGAGGGGTGAAACAAAGTGAAGTATCACAAAAAACCCCACATGACAAAGAAGAAATCTGTGCTGATCTTTGTTCCTGCCTCTGGGCCTAGGGGAGCTGCCTGTCTTCACTCTTCATGAGTATGCATATTCACAAACACACACACATACACTGATTCATATTCTTAGAAAAATAATGAATCATTCTGGGACACTGTAAAGGTTTACAGATTGTCTGCAAATGGCATGAATTATTGCGGCAGTCTTGTCCAAATGGCCTCATGCAAAGCTCTCCCAGACAGAAATGAGGACAGACTCTATGCAGCCTTTTGGAAGGAATCAAAAGCAATTCATTTGTAGGAGACTGAGCCAATAAAACTTCTCCCTGGTCACTCTGTAGAAGGCAGCCGAGGAAAGCTGAGATTCAAAGGAACTTCTGTTCCCCTTCTTTGGAAGGGCTGAGAGCAGAGACTGTTCTTTATGTTTACCCACAGAATGGAAATCTTTTTTAAGATGTGCAGAAGGGCCATAACTGTGGTTGAGGTCCTTTTCTTTTGACAGCAGAGCTTGGTCTTTTGGGTGGGGAGAGGAGCTTGATTTGCCCACGTGGACATCCTTTTCCCTGTGGGCTGGGAACTTCGAGAGAGATTACATCTCTTGCTAAGCATCACAGTCTGGCCTAGTACATTTCCTTAATGAGTTTTTCAGGGCAAAAAGTATAAAATAAGCAACTAGGAAGCACAGACCTGCTTAGCATTTCTTGGCTGATGTAAAACAAGATGTCCCATTTGCTACATATTTGGATATTCAGTATATTTTAATTGCATGGTAACTTGCACCTAATAGAAATGGCATTTTGCATTCCTATAAATAGTTCCAACTATCCCATAATCTCAGAACAATTTACAAATATTAATGAGTTGGGACATGGAAGAAGATCTTATCCTCCCATTGCGAACAGGGAAACTAAGGTAATTAAACAGGCAGTTTTTCAGCTCCTCATAGAGTGATGGTCTCGGCCTCAGAAGCTGTGACAACCTGGATAAGCCAGGCAGCAATTTGTAATTTGAGTAATTTGGCCGGAGAGACTGTCCAAAAATAGCATAGAAACATAGGGCAGATCTCAAAGTAGGAAGTACGCCTTCTGCACCCACCTTCTACTTTGCACTGTCGGACAAAATGTTCTTGCAAGTTTCCAGGCCATGCAAAACGGCCAGATGGTACAAAAATTGAAAGATTAAAATAAAAATAACCAATACCTACAAGAACACTATCAGATGTAAGGAATCCCTTTGTCTTAGAGATATTCTTTTAAATGGCTGTTCCTAGAGGATCCAGATGTGAGGATTTATGTGGGAGCTCTGCCACTAGCCAGCACTAATGCTGATGCCCTGCAGGGTGACACTCTACTCCCATTTATGTGCTGGGACTCTGACAATAGGAATAGAAATGAAAATAAAACTTGCAGAAATCCTGATGCAACAAAATTGGCAAATCAGGCAAAAGTGCTGAGCTGAAGTCCCTGGTTTTATTGCCTCTCTTCAAGCTGTGAAATAAGCAGGGAAGAACAGTGAGTAGATTACACATTGGTTGTTCACTGCTGCGCTAAAGCCCTGGAGGAAGACTTCTAAAAGCACAAATGAAGGTTTGATACTCAGCTCCTGGTGGCTTCCAGTGGGACGAAGCGCTTTCATTTCCTTTCATGCCTTCAAATGTCTTTATCAGCCGCACCGTTAGGAATTGGATGGAGAGTGGAGAAGTGAAAGTATTTCCATGCTGGCGAGGCAGAGCTGCGAGAACAGGCAGAGAGTCGCTCTGTGCTCACTCCCCCTGTAGTTCCTCCTGTCCTGCAGTGAACTTGGGTCATTACCACAGCAACAACCAGAGAGGAGGTACTCCAGAGAAAGTAGCATCACTGGAAAGGACACAGAGAGCTCGGTGTAAGGCACTTTACTAAGACAAAGCAAAACTGAAAATGGGAAAGCTGTGACACTAAAAAAGTCAATGGCATGGTGATGGATTTGGACCACCAGATGAGAAGGACAGGCACTGCCATTTCGGGATGGCTTGAATCTCTGTGGCAGACAAGCACACACAAACATAGCCTGCTAGAAGTGGTTTGGTCAGGGCTGTGTGAGACAAAAGCCAGAGACACACTTCTGAAAAAAGATATCAGCTGCTGCATGAAGTAGAGTCCCTCAAAGCTAAGATGACACTGGAGATCTTGTTACAGAAGAACGATAGGAAGATGCAGACAAATTTCTGCCTGTTGGAATCTGTGTCGTATGCTTTGTGGCCTGGGGAAACCCCCAAGGTTCTCACTGGACACTCTTTTTTGCCTCCAGATGAGGTTGACGTTTGCTTTACCCGAGCTTGGCTCTGAGGTGGATTGCCCTCCTGCCCCATGTGCTTGAGGGCTGGCCACAGCTCGGACATTGTCCTCCAACCTGAGTAGAGACTTTTTAAAGGGCTGCATCTGGATGTGTGGGCTTGTAGTGCCTGAGGTGGGGCTCGCAGGTCAGCTCTCATGGTTTTGTAGGGAGATTCTCTCGAGGATATTGTACTGAATATGCAAGATGCTTCTTTGTCCTCTACAAAAGTCTTGGAGCTATTTCAGTTTGATCCTGACATTTCCACAACCTAAAAAGAAAGAGACTCAAAACCAAAATGGTGGAAGTTAAACACATTTGGCCTTTGGAGGAACTTCGTTTTAGATTTCCACTCTGGAGCTCAGCATGAGCTTGAATTGTCATTAAAATCACCCAGCTCCATCCATGCAGACAAGCCAGCACCATTGCTGGCAGTACGAGGTGATGAGCCAGTTTCATCCCTTGTTTTTTATGTGTACAGCAATTTATGTTAGATTGTCCCTTGCCTAGTTTTTTTTGAGAAGAAAAACAATCTTTTAATTCCAAATCACCTCTCTTACAACTTTCTCTCTTCCCCTATTTATATGGGTGAGGAACTGCTATTTGCCATTACTTTGGATCCTTTGTGGCTACGCATCGCTGAAGTGTATGTGTTAGTGCCCGTGTGCATTGCAGCCATGTGCTGAAGCATTGTCTGAACCTCCACCTGAGACTGGAGGTGCTTCGTACCAAGAAAACTTGGCTTAGCACTAAGAGTATTCTTGCTAGTGTATTGACCAAGATAAAATCAGCTTGAAAAGTCATCATCACTATTCCTCAGTTGTGTACTGCAGCTTTCCCGTCATCCTTCCTATCAGTTTCTGCCAGTGACAAGGTCATTTATTTTAACATTTAGCCTGTTAGTGAGGTGTTGATCACACTGTGCAGCCAGGCTTGTTGAAAGATGCAGGAAACTACTTTGCAAAGATGTTTCCTCAGAATTGAAAGCTCCTGCAGAGTTTTCCAGCCTCTGCAAATGCACCTATAGGCAGCTGAAGAAACCCACAGGAGTGCACAGGCATCTTTTTTGGAAGGCTGAGCTTTTTGAATAACACTCATCAGTCTGGTGTTGACAGTTATTGAGAACAAATAACAATTCAAAACGATAACCAGGTTTTAAAATTCCAAAAAGATTCAGTCTTGTGGGTATCTTGAGAAACCTAATCTATGTAGTTTAAAAGCTAAAGTACTTTTTGAGCAGTAACTGAGCCACTTGGAATCCAAAAATCTCTTAGAAAGTAAAGTTTGGGGTCTTTTCTCTAATCCATCTTTTCAGAAATAGCAGCGTCTAGCCTCTGTTACAGATGCAGTAACTACTGAAAAATAACGTTCACGTCTCCAGCAAACAGAAAGCAGAAGCAAAGGCTGAAACACCTGCTCTGTTGCAGTGAAACGTTCCAAAGCTGAAGCTTGGGATATGCATCCTGTTTCTTTTATTGCTGTGGTCTTTCTGGATTTAATTCCTCTAACACAAATGTCTAGAGAGGTTTCTCAGAGAATGTCAACAGACTCAGTTCGTGCGTCTGTTCTGCAAAGTCTGGGCACGGTGGTCAGCAAACATCAGCTTTCCTCCGAGGTCCACACATGACCTGGAAAGTGGCACTGGAAGGAAAGTGAAGGAGCTATAAAATTCCTCTTTTTGTCCCTTGCTTCATGATGGGCTGAAATGAGTATTTAAGATGGGCTTGAGCGAAATTCTTTTTTACTATATGAAGCCAGGCTACTCTGTCCTGCAGGAAGGGGACAGGGGAGAGGTGAATCCTGTGTGGCGCTTGGCCAGGCACTGGGTCATAATCAGCTGCTAGAGGAAAGCTCTCCCCTGGGAGAGTACTGTGCATTTTTCTCTTGCCTGGAGATGGATTGGGAAAGAGTCCTCTATGCTGGGTGAAATTTTACTTCCTTGTTAAACTGCTTTTCAATAGAAAATTGAGGGTTTGCTATAATGACAAGTTTCATTAGAATTTTTGTTCTCCACATAATATTTTACCTTTCTTGAAAATATTAATGCCTGAAAATTGAATGTTTTGGCTGGCGACTGAAATACTTTAACTGAAGAAAAATGTGAACTTTCCTCAGAGGAGGAAAACCTGCACTAAAAATAACCCCAAAGACATCCAGGATGCTGAAGTGCCCACCTACAGGTTCCATGGAGTGGCTAATGCCCTTCTATGTGCCAGCTAGTGCCCAGCCTGAGCTCAGCGATTGATTTGAGTGATTTCATAAGCCAGGTTTCACTGTTCTTAACTAATAGCAGCCATCTGTAATGTTGCCCATTGTTATTTGTAGTACTTCTGTGTCTAAACAGTTCAGAGTAACTGGGATGCAAGTTATCTACACGTGTGCATCATGCATTCTCTGTGTGAGATGGGAATGCCAGGTATTAACTAGCATGTTAATAATACGCTGTTAACCCTGTCTTGTGTTTTCATAATGCAGATTCAGCTTCGTACTAACATAGGTTTGATATTTTTTTCTATCCTCTTTCTGCCTTCTAAAATGTTTCCCTGCCAGAGGCAGGGGGCGATTTACAATAAATAAATGCCATGGATGTGACACCTGCCCTTTTCTAGGCTCTCACCCAGGGATTAGACTGTGCCTGGGGATCTGAGCTTTTTACATACAATGCACAGCTGTGATATAAAGAGCCTTTTGAAAAGGAGGCTTGGCAACTTTCCCAGAAACTAACTGAAGGGTCCATTTTTGCCTTACCTGTGATTAATTCTTTTCCGTTTGTATTTGCAGTGGAAGGACTTGAGCTCAGCACTAACAAAACCCATTTTGTTACGCAGTTCACTGCCTCTAACTGTATCTCCAACCTCTGGGACTTCCCTACCTTTGCAGCTGTTGACTGATATTATGTGTGTGCTGCTTAATCATCTAGGAGTGACCCTCTAAAGTGGCATTTAATCAGCTTTGAGGCACCTGGCAAAAGTGACTTATGCTAGAGGACCATAGCAGAAACACCAAGCAAGGATGGAAAAGGTTCAGAGATGGCAAAGAAAGTTTGAGTGCTCAGGGCTGGGTGGGAGGGAGTCTGTGAAAAGCCCTCTTTGATGCTTCACTCTTTATTGGCGCTTTCTGGGAAGAAGGGAGCATAAACAGAGAGATAATTCAAGAGCATCCCACAATGTCATAGAAGGGAGTTCATGGATGAGTCCTCAGTGGGCTTGAGGTATTCCGAGACTCTGCCACTGCTGAAACAGCTGCCAGGGACCAAGTGTGAAATGCAGAGCTGGAAGCAGCACTTCTGTTGCTCTGCTTTTAGTAGAGAGCAGGGTCTTTCCAGCATCCTCAGGACCAGAGAGAGAAAAGATGCCTTTGCCAGCACACCTGTTCCCTGAGCAACATGGTTTCTCTGCTTGATGGAGAGAGATGTGTATTAACAGGCAGACATCAAGCCCAGAAGAGTAAGTGTGATTTTTCTGCTTAACGTCTTGAGCTTTTGGTTTTGGAGCTTTGTGGTTGAGGAATTTGAGGGCTTGGCACACTTAGGTTAAGCAGGCATTAAATGGGCTGAGCTGGTGAAGGTGACATCAATGGAAGGAAAACCCAAAGTACTGCCTGGGATTTCAGAGGCAAAGAAAAGCAGCCTGTTACCACTGGAGAGGACAGTCACATGGAGGTGGTGGGATATCTATCGGCCGGTAAGGAGAACTAAGCAGTGGGTTTTGAGCAGTCCGTAGAGATGTGGTGTCAGAATGGGGGAGCCTATGAAGAAGAGGCAGCTGAAGCATAGGGTGTTCAGAGAAGAGCAAAACTTCAGCCTAACTGCTGAATCTGACACTAATTTTCCCTGTAGTGTCTGGAGCATAACCACCAAGATGACATGTATCTTCCACAAGTAAAAGAGAGAACTGGCTATGTATTTACCACCTGCATCCAGTACCTTGTAGGACCACATCCCAGAACAACTAGGCTGGGTTGAACTGGGCAAGTTGGAATGGAGCCAGCTCTCCCAGGGTATGTGCCAAACTCTGGAAGAGCCTTTCCTGAGTCCTGCACGGACCTTCATCAGACAGACATTCAGGAAAAAATACCCCTGCTCTCCCCACCCAGGTCTTCACCTCTTTTCAGATCAATCAACTAGTCATCTTTGCTCCAGCAACTTGAAAACCCTCAGCTTTGCTTCAAAAGAATTTATGAATTCCCCTTGCAGTTCAAGTGCATTTGCCAGGAGTGGGGAATTCCTTTAGATCTCTGCCGAAAAGTGCTTTTAAGTTGGGAGACCACTTGTATCTACAAAGCAAAGTTGCTTGCTCACCGACCAAGTCTCTGCTGGAAGCACCATCTCCCTCAAAAGATTCACTGTTGTTCCCCGTTCCCTCTTGCCTATCTGTAAACTACCCCATGGCTAGGTAAATATTTTTATTATATCCTATGCCAAGCTTTTTTCCCCCCTCCCACACTAGATGCGCATCGGCTCCCTTTGACTGCGAATGAACACCCATGTCTGAAAGGAAGTTGGCCTCACTCCAGAGCTCAGCCTTGCACATCCTGGCACAATGTTTTCCAACATCAAACTGTAGCAAGAAAACAAACTTCACTTTGCTCCTCCAGTGTTAATATTGCCGCCCACAACTGCAGCAGCGAGCTCTTACAGCTGTTCCTTCAGAGTCAGCTGGTAGGGTGATAGGATAAACAAGGAAGAATTATCCAGCTCGGTGCTTAAATGCGATGGAACCAGGGCAGCTTCTGAGCTTCCCGGTGTGGGCACTGTGCGAAAGGGAAGGTTAAAAAGGCTGGACGTGTCGTCCTCTCTGCCAGAGCAATTCTGATGTCCCAGGTCATGGCCTCCTGCAAGTTGTTCTAGTTACTTCACAGGTAGTCCAGCTCAGCTTGCTCCAAGAGCAGGATTTTTGCTTAAAACCTGATTTTTTTCCCCAGCCACTCAGCTGTAGACAAAGCATCCCTTTTCTCTCTCCTCGTTGCTGCCTCTTTCTGCCTGGTTTACTTGTAAAAGCCATCAGAGGCTCTGTGGGGAGCAGATCCAGACCTGTGAGCCTGGCCGTGTGTGGGGCAGGAAGTGAGCTTGCTCTGCTGTAATAGCTCACCACTTCCCTCCCTGTGTCTAGGGGAGCAAACTTGCTGCTGTTTGTTAGCGATGACTCTAAATGAGCACATGTTTCAGCTTTCTAGCCGAGCACATTTTTTGGCCTTTCAGTGGCATGTTTTGTAAGTATTTAATGTTATCGACAGAAGCCAAAGGTCTCCAACCTCCTGTCTGCCAAATGAGATCAGTGTCCTGCACTGGAGGTCTGAAGCTTCACAATGCATCGAGCCGCTGTCTGTCTGATGGCCCTGCTTTCTTTGATGTGCTGATCCTAAGGTCTCTTCTCTTTGTCCCATTTCTCTTTTGTGTCTCAGTGTTTTTAAGCATCTCTCATGTGAATGTATCATATCTCGAGCTAATTAGAGTTTAGTTTACACCAGGTTTTTCACAGGCTTGTGGGCAGTCAAGGTGTCAGTGGCAAGGTGGCTTTATAATGGGCTTGTATCTGCACACCACAGGGTTCATGCCCCAGTGGTGACCGAGGGAGCTGGCAACATCTCACCTGCGTAGGCAGACTGCCACAGGATTGTCTGTGTGCCTGACCCTTTCATCACGGTGGTTGGAGTTAGGAGCAGGGATCCTCTTCTCCCACCTGTGTGACTGGACTTGGCCTGTTTTTCACCTGGTCTAAGTGCACTTGGACATCCTGGTATGGGATGCTGTGGCTCTGACCAGTGAATGAGACCTCCAGCTCCTAACGAGGCACTGGAAGGTCAATACGCACATTTTCCATCAGCACATTCCCACAGGCACCCTGGAAGGAGGAGATGTGTTGTCTTTATTGATGTATATGTGTGTTTTTAAAAAGCTGTGCAGGCACGGCTGTGGCTGAGACTTGCGAGTTCATGGACCCCCTAAAACCTTAGTGGGATAGACAGGGCTTGTGTACCCCAGCAGATTCAGGAGGGAGCTGCCAGTAGCTATCCTCTTCAGCGCAGTTACTCAGCTTTATTCACCGTGAGTAAAGGTGAGCATTACTCTTCCAGTCGTGCCTCTTCTCTCCAGAAGCTTCCCTCTGCTCTGAAGCACAGAATTATCATCATCCTCTGTTGTATTTTACTGACAAGATTCTTAGCATCTGCTGGATCCAGCTGGGAGCTGCCCTGCTGGTAATCAGCATCCCCCTGGAAGCACTCCTCCCTGGCTGACTCAGTCGGCCGCGGAGCTTCGGCACAGCCCTTTTGAGCAGAGAAGCAATTGCTCTTTCTGCCCTGTCTGTCTAGAGCTCTCCCCCCACCAGTCCTCCTGGCAGCTGAGTCATTTCCTTCTTTAAATCTGGTCTTAAATCTTCCTTTTCTCTTCGCCCTGTGATTCACTCCCTTTGTGAAGTGCTTTGCAGAGCTCCGGCTGGAAGATGCTGAACAGAGAGATGCTCCCGGTGCGAGATGTGCTCCTTGTCTCAGAGCCACAGCGGTGAGACCCTCTCCAAGGGCTGGTCCCTGCGCCGTGCTAAATGGTGTCTCTTGGTATCAGTATTTCTCTTATCTTAGCATTTCTTTCAATGCTACATCTGACATAGTAATAGGAGCCAACTCCTGCCTGCAGGCAAGCATGTGTAATTTCCTTTGACATCAGCGTGTGCCTGTGAGGGCACGGTTCTACCCTTTCCCACCCCATTTGATTAGATGCAGTGAGGGAGTCATTATAGGATCTCTGCCACTCCTCCTCGTCCCTTGTAGGATTTGAGGAGCATCGCTGTTGGAACTGAGCTCAGAGAAGAGAAAGCTCCTAGTTCTGCTCTATAAGCCTGGAGATATTTTTAGTATAACATCTACACTCCTCAAATTTTTTTATTAAGATTACTTTTCTCCCTTACCAGCTTATTTCCTTAGCCTTGTACCCTCCCATATGTAAGTGCCTCGCCTTTTCACATTTTCCCGGTGTGGAAGGGAATCGCCAGCCAACAGGGTAGTTAAAAGATGTCATCATGGATTAGCCGTGTGGCACCATTGAACTTGCTAGACCGGCTCTGGTTACCAGCAAAGAGTGAGATAAAATTTGCAAAAGCTTTTAAATCCTGCTCTTGGCTGTTACTTAGGTAGTTAAGCACTAAATCCACTTCACTATCCTTGCAAGTTAGGCGTATGAATACCGGTGTTGCTTAGGCACTCAGGAAGGCACCCTGGGGGGTGCCTTGCCCCCTGAATCTGGGCAGAAATGGGTAAGGCCAGGGACCAGACCTGGTTCTATGAAGCTCCGGTAGCTTCCTCAGGACAGTGGTGCACGGGCCAGTGCCAGCGGTGTAAGAGCACATTAATAAAACATTTGGGATTGAAGGAGGAGTTTCAGTGGCAAACTGTGATGCTTCAGTCACTCTGTAAGGGAGGGTCTGTTTGCAAGACTGTTGCACTTAGAAATGTATGCAGGCCGTGCAGATCGTAGCTCTAGTTTGCTAAAACATGACTGATAACCATTTTCTAAAGAGTGACAAGAAGTCATTTTCCAGTACAGTAAGTCTGCAAATGAAATGAAATTGTTACTGTAAATGAGCTTTTTTTCTATGGAGGGGACAGGGCCTATGGAGCTTTTTAGGAAAAGACCACCTCTGGTCCAGAGAGAAGAGTTTTAATTTTAACTGATTCCTACAGGCAACATAGCAATCAAGTAAATGGCAATTGCAGTTTCTGATGAATACTGATAATCCTAAGCTCTGATTTTTAATAAAGCTTCAGCAATCACATTCTTCAGCTTCGAAACAGGCAGCTCTTGAAAACAACATAGCATCTCCTTTGCATACTGATCTTACCTTGCGTACTCAGCTTACATTGCATATATTTGTTTTCTTTTGCTTAGAACGAAGTGATCAGCCAGCAGCTCTCTGTCATTTTCACTCATTGCTATGGACCCTACCCTATTCCAAAACTCGTTGAAATTAAGCGCAAGCAGACCTCTCGCCTAGGTAAGTGTGACTTGAAGATACTCATTGTTTCTCCAAGGAGACCTGGGGGAAGTCTGCATCACTGGCTGGGTGCTGGGGGGGACACGATTCAGAGAAAAACCTGAATTTGAAAGGCAGAAGTAAGAAAAGGAAGAGCCCCAAACTTGGCCTGACCTGAAACTCATGCTGAAATCGGGAG
>NW_009724384.1:109636-141255 GCF_000703405.1 Apaloderma vittatum
AGGTGTGTTCGAGTGGGACTGTAAATCTGCAAAGATTTGTCTGTGTTGCTAATTAGGCTGGGATCTGAGCCTGGGGCCTGGAGCTGAACATCTGTCCGCAACTCAAACCGCTGCAGGTGATACCGTGGCAGCACAGCCCTCCCAGCCCTGCTGACGGAGCCCGTGTTGTTTTAGTGTGACCAAGAAAAGACTCAACCAGTTTTCCAGGACTCTCTTCTCCTTGGCATGAAGACTTCCTCACAAAGGGAGAGGGGCCTAATAGGGTATAAATGAGCCCAGGGCCCTTGAGCATCCGTTCAGCTGCAGTTTGCTTTGGGTAGCAGAGCTGGGAGGCTGTGCCAGCTCCATACGGCGGGTACAGCTGGCTGTCGTCTCAGCAAAGGTCGTCACGGACTTCAAAGCTTTGAATTCCCTTCGTCTGAACTCCACGTGGCTGTCTGGGGGGCTTCTGTCTCAGGCTGTCCAAAATAGGTTTATGGGCTTTACTCATTAAAAACAATATCCTTGTACACTATTGTCTCCTTTTGTCAAAACAGGAAAATATTCTGTGCCTTCATGACCTCTTCCAAACTGAAGTTATTGGCTTTTTCTTTTTTTTCCCCCCTTCTTTTTGTGATTCTAGATCCCCATTTTCTTAACAACAAAGAGATGTCAGATGTTACATTTCTGGTGGAAGGAAGACCATTTTATGCACATAGAGTGTTGCTATTTACTGCATCACCAAGGTAAAATATAGAGACATTTCTGGGTTTTAACAAAAATAGAATTTGATTGTGTAATTGTTCTTTTTTAAAAAAAAAAATATTATTCTCTTAAGCTTCTTTGAGGGCTAGTGGCCTAATCTTCAAGTTTTTCCTAAGCAGAACATCTCAACAGCTTGTTTCTGGTTGATCTGCAGGACGTTTAACAAGTACTTCCATCACTAGATTCCCACCCAGCAAATGATCCATGCTTCTGGTCATGCATCTGACTTCATTCCACTGAGGCACATTTGCATGGAGCTCATTGCTGCAGCCAGCTCTTAATCATAGAGGACTCTTAATATTTTGATTCTTAATAACCTGAGAGTGGCTAAATCCTGCCTTGCATCAGGGTAGGCAGTCTCCAGGAAAAACATGCTACTATCACACAATTCATTGACAGCATTTGATATTCTTAAAATAATTACGGAACAGATCGTAGTGTATCCAAAGGCAGTATTTATAGTCTGTTCTCTGTGCCCAGAAGGCTGGATATGGGTCACGCAGCTGAACCCAGCTTTAAGGTTGCCCACAAACCGTATTTATATCCAGCTTTATGATTAAAGGTGTGCTTTTAAACAAATTTGGCTGGCCCTCCATAAGAGCTTATTTCAAGATGTGGCAAGGACAAGCCACCAAGTTTGAGCGATGTGGGAACTGATGCTGGCTATGCTGGCAACCCACAGCGCAAAGAGATTTGCGTAAAGCAACTGCAGTATCTGACCCTGCCTTCAATTAAGAAATAGGTATTTTGGTTTAGAGCTTATTGGTCGAGGTACAAACACATCCCAGACTCCAGCTTTAAACCCATTAAATTGTTTTCATAATAGAGTTTGACACTAGTAGAAGCAAATAGATTGTTATCCCTATTTTAATTTACAAGATGCAGCCATGATATGGAAAAGGTTACCATCCAGCAAATGCTGGTCTTGATAGATAAAACAAGCTTTACACTACCACTAGAAAGTCAGATGAATTGTCAAAAAAAAAGAAGTACAAGGGCAGCACATTTCCCATTTTCACCTTCTGATCAAATGGGAATGTCTGGTTTGGGGAAAAAGATGGCTACATATGTGTGTCTCACATAAATCTGCAATTATTAACTTAAGATGTGTTTTCTGCCTGAAACTTGTGTCTGAATTTCAGGTTTTGATAATCAGAGAACAGCAGCGTATCCAGTTGTCTCTCCTGCCTCTTCTTACACAGTTGTATTGAGGCTACATAGAAGCATTAAGTCTGAGTGTAGTTGTTCTAATATTTTGTTCCAAAACACTTTTTTAAAGCAGCATCACGAACTTAGAACAAAATTTCCCTCCTTCAAAAAAGGTGTGCAGTTTTTAATTCTTGAAAGTCTTCCTAAAACATCATATTGCCTCCAAAAAAAAAAAAAAAAAAGGGCAAAATGAATTTGGGTTTCGTAATAGGCGTCATTACAGAATCTGAATTTCCTATATACGTTTTATTCTATTGTGATATTAGATGTATTTTTCCAAATTTGAAATGCAAATCTCCTAAAAGAGAGCGTTCTTTCTTTTGATTTGAACTTTCTTTTATGTCAGTGTCTAAATCTTGATACTTTTTGGTGACAAATCCATTCATTTCTGTGTACTGGTTTTGCAAGAGCTGATGCTGTCCTTCCACTTTGCCGTACTTTTTCAGAGATAATTGGGATGGTGTTTCAATCTCGCTCCTTTTTATTTAGGTTTAAAGCATTGCTGTCTAGCAAGCCCTCATCTGATAGTACTTGTATTGAGATCAACTATGTGAAGTACCCCATCTTTCAGGTAAAGTCAGTTCTCACATTGAATTTAAATGAAACATGTAATAGGAACATCGTACATGCCCTGTCCAAATTAGTATGTATATATTCGATAAACACGTAGTTCAGAGTAGTGGTTTCATGACCACAGGCTTCATCTCCATTCATACACTAAGCTGCAGGTGTTATTGATTGCAAATGTTGTGCCCGACCAGATACAACAGCATGCATTTCACTTACACGGGCTACACAGACAAAGCAGTGCATGTCAAGGTAAAGCACTTGATTCCTTTTTCTCTGGTTGGCTCTTTCTGTATTTAATGGGCAGGCTTGGAAGAGGTACACTTCATTCCTTAACAGTTTTTGCCATGAAAATAACAGGGCTTGCTTTCTGTATCTGTAGCGTATACATGTATATGCTTCCCTCTGTTTGTGTCAGAGCTCAGACAGTTCCATGTAGTGACTGTTACTGCTGCAGATAATTCCCAGCTGCCTACAATAACTTCAGGCTTGCTGGAAGCTCACTGCAGAGGGATCTGAGCTGGCTCGTGTTACAGTGCAAAGCCTCCCCCACTCTTTCTCATCATCCATGCGTGCCCACACACAGCTGGATAAAGGGAGGGGGTGCCATTGCCAGGGAGAGAATAAGGGAGTAACCGTTATAGATGCTATATTTTCCTGAATCAAGGAGGTACTGAGTATACTGGGGGAATACATTGAAAATTCAGAATGAGTTAATCAGCTTGCTGCAGACTGTTTGGAACTTACCAGAACGTCCAATATGGCTGGTGAGGGTTGTGACATTAGACTACCTGCAAGAACGAAACACTGGACTGTGCAGAGGGGGGAGAGGTTAACCAAATATGTCTGGAAATCAGGAGGTTTAGGACAGTTTTATCTACAAACTCTTGGTGGTTTTGGAGAGCCTCAGGTATTGCCTGCAAACTTTCCATCACTTTCTGTTCCCTGACATGTTGGATTGTTTTTTATAAATGTTTTCTTCGTTTTATTACAGTTGGTTATGCAGTATCTTTATTATGGAGGTGCAGAGTCACTCCTGATTAAAAATAATGAAATTATGGAGGTAAGAGACATTTATCTTAATTGCAGTGGGAGCAATGCTAAGTGATCTGTGTGCTGTTCACTCAGGGGCACGTGGTCGTTGGGCAAGACATGAGCGCTCCCATAAGAGGCAGCAGCGGAGTGCCCAGGCTGTCCACAGTCCTGTGGGGGACACTCAGTCTCCTTCTTGGCCCATTATGGTAACTTTTGCCAATATGAAGTTGACTGTCAGTGAAGAAAGAGCAGAAAAATCATGATCAACAAGCAAAAAAAGTATCTGAAATAAAAATTTCTAGTTGGATGCTTTGAAAGGCTCTTTCAAGCGAAGTACAAAGATGATGTTACCAAAATCTGGCAGCATAGTATGCCATCCTCTCTCTCTCTCAGCCTGATAGGTGAGGTGCCCTGCTCCAGCTGGGCTGGTCAGCTTCCCTCTGCCACACTCTTCTGGTTTATTAGGTCAGGCCTAGATGCCCAGCAGATCTCAGCAGAGTTAAAGCATCCAGTTTCGTTCCTCACTTAGGAGAATTCTTGGGCAAGTACCTGCTTTAATCATAAGAGAAATCCCCCTGGAGTCACAGTTCAGTTCAGTTTCAAGTGTGTGACTGTCAGATTTTCTGAACGAAACCTCAAGCTGCTCCCTGAGATATAGAGACTTCTTTGTCCCTTTCTCACTGCATGTAAAACATCCAGCGCCGTTGTGCCCGTTTGGTAAAGCCAAACGAAGGCAACTGGAGCTGACTGGAGCGTATGGATGTTAAGTCATCCTCTTCCCGGTACTGTGTGCTGTCATTGCCAGCTATGAGCAATCTAATGGCTCCAGCTAAACTGAACCAAGAGATATTTGAGCAAATTCTTGATGATGGTCATTCAGGGAGTTTTCCTATTGTCAATCACCAAATTATGGCAACCAAAAAGAATACAGGACAGTAAATACTAAAATCAGAGCTGCCTAAGCAGCTGGTAATCATCAGTGTACAGACTATAGTCTGCCACTGTGATGTTTTATTGTTACCTTCATTAGTCTGTCCCTATGACACTACTGTCTGGGGCATTGATGCAAGGCTTGACTTTTACCAAAATACTGCTAAACAGAAATTGGGAGCGATTCTGTTGGGTACAGGGACATCTGTACCAACCCTGCTGGCAGATGGAGAATGGAACTGGCCAGGACTGAAATCATCCCTCTCCAGTGCTGGTGGTGGATTTTTAAACTAAGCATACCCACGTTGACTTTCTGAGCTTTATAGGAAAAAGTCACTGAGTCTCTATTTCACTCATAGTTTTAAAAGAAACTCCTGAATTTCTGACCCTTTCTGAAATTAGGAGTCTCAGACTAGGTAGTGCAACATTGTTATAGGGATGCTTGTGTTATCACCTAGGCTGTTAAAAAGCTTGTGCTGCAGTTCATCTGGCTGCTTGCTCTACTTTTGTGACATCTCCAAACTTCTGTGACTCGAGAATGTATGATTGATTGATTGATCTGTTGATAACAGATCTGGCCACGGTTCCTCACAGTTTAAAGTAATTACAAACCAGCACGTGACTGCTTGAGCCACAGAGGCAGCTGGAATAGGATTTGGCTTTATCTTTCAAAGCTGCATTTAGCAACTTGCCTTATTACAAATATGATAACAAGAAGCACCAGAAATACTCCATAGAAATCTTTGCTGCAATTCATAATTGAGGCCAGCTGGCTGCTATCACATCAGCACTGCAGATTTCCAGCACTTGGATTTATTTATGGGATTAAAGCAGAGCTTGAGTGGACTGCAAAGAAGTCAGAATAATGTCATGGAAGTTTCAGGGGTTTGTTCCCCAGTGCTCCTACCTAGTGGCATGAGAGCCCTTTGAGGATTCACAGGATAGCTCTTTGTCATGCAGTCCTAGATGATAACAGCCATGTAAGTGCCTAAACACCTGAACAGCTTGCCCTAAGAAGCCAGGCTGTTTTAGAGCAAAGTATCAAGCAAGGAAGAACCCCAACCTGCTTCCTAAGCCAGTGCAGAGAGCCACAGGTAATGACCTACCATGGAAAGACAGAAAATGAAATTCCTTTTTCCCTGCTGTAAAAGGACAGAAAGGGGGCAATAAAGGGGCAGAAGATCTTAGCACTACTGAAATCAGTTGAAGAAGTCAAAATCTAAGCCATTTTCTCTCTACAGGCTTCAGGTCATGCCCTCAGTGTACAGTGGCATGCAGAGATCCCAAGGCAATGGCAGTCCAAAGGGTGCATGCAGGACCAGGGAGGGAGATCAGCTTGAGTCCTGATGGCAGGAGAGCCGTGGTGGTGCAGCGATACAGAGACTAATACGGGTGTTAACTAGGCAGTGCCTCACATCAAGCTGGCTCCTACCTTTGTGTTGTATCCCACTGTGGACCTGCTCCTTGGAGTATTGTGGAGCAGGACAGTGTTTCAGTGCCTGTGGCCCAGACGTGACCATAGTGCTGCTCTCTAGCTAGAGCAAGAAACATATGGAGATCAGATCTGACTCCATTTCCTTGAGCTTGCTGCAGTGAGATCTAAGGTTTATTGCCTCTCTAGATTTTTAAGTGCCCAGGGTGGTCATCATCACCTGGTTTTAATTCTTATGTTGGTCCTGGCCCTTCTGCTGACATCGCCACATCCAGCCAACATGCTCTGTTTCAGCTAGAGTTTGGGGAATGGTTGAACCAGAACCCTTTTTCCCTGGGACATAATTTCAGATCCCCTCTTGCAGAGTCATGTTTGCAAAGTGACTGAAGTCTCTCCAAAAGGTACCATTTCCTTTTGTCTCTCACACACCAGCCCTCACCCCATTCCAAAGTCAGCACATGGATGTGAGCAGCCTGTCGTGGTCTCTCCACGTGCAGCTTCCCACAGTGTGATCGAGAGGGGACTGCAAAGGGTCAAAGCAACCAAGCAACTTGCTCATTCTGGCTGTTTGTCAGTACATACGTGCTAGCTGAAGCAGGGGCAGAGGAAAAAAATGTAATGAAACAGTAAAGAAGCAAGCTCCAATTCTGTATGGCTCAGCAGTTTTATTTTTTTCCTCGCTTTTTTTTTTTTAGCTTCTCTCTGCTGCTAAATTTTTCCAGCTTGAAGCTTTACAACGACACTGTGAGATCATTTGCGCAAAAAGCATTAATACAGAAAACTGCGTGGATATTTATAATCATGCCAAGGTAAAAATAACCACATCTGCTTTTATGTTGTGTGTCTGTCGTCATACTCATAGGTCCATTTTATGATAAGTAGTGATAGTTCTTCATTTATTTAAGATTTGTCATTTACTGGGACTGAGTGGATAATAGGTATGTAGTGTAGCAACAGTCCTAAATCATGTAGTGGAAGAGCAACTGCTCACCTCCTTCTCTTAAGTGCTTCAAACTCAATATGAGTGTACCACCCTGTGGCAGACCTATCATGTCAACCAGTTCTGCTGAGTTATTTGACAGGAATCAGCTAACTGAATAGGACACCTCTCTTTCACCTTCCAAGCTGCATTTTCCCCATTACAATTTTCTGTTTCCTCCTGCCCGAAGCCCACTGGGGGGATACACTAAATGTTGGTGACAGCTTGTCAATACATAAAAATGCTACGTTGTCGAAGTGCAACATCTCCAAGCTGTGCAAGGATGGTAATGAGAACTTTATGTCTTGGAGAGGAGAGATTCACAGCTTCTTACTGGAATCAAATTATTTACTTAGCCTGTGAGGAAGCCTAAATCATGAGGCATAAAAGTATTTTTTGACCTGTTTTCATTCATTTTTGGAGGTGTTTGCCACATTGCTCCCTTCAGTTTTTCTCCTTCTCTTATGTGCCTACTAGTTAGACTTTCAGTTGGAAGATAGAAATGATACATGAGTAGTTGCAATGAAATATTTTCAAAGCATTCCTTAGATGATTTTTTTCCTATAACTTACATGGTCTATGTGAAAGATAAAATGGTGCAGCGTGACACAGAGGTTTGATTGAACAGAGTAATCCTGCAGATTGATTCAAACCCCTGCAGATCTGACCTCCATTCCCATCATCAGGTATTTCCTACAGAGAGTAGTAATATTAGGTCTTGATGTACAGACAACATGCAATCAGAGTTTGAAATAGCATAAAGTTCTACCTATGAAATGAATAAGAAATTAGACGTATCTGCAGGTCCATTTATTGTAATAGGAAAAAATCAGCAGTGCAGGAATCCTTTGAAAAATATTTGATTTGTCTTCTAGGTCATGTGGGAACATCTCAATTTGTATTACTGTTACTAAAAGTAAAATGAATAATTTTGTTTAAAATGACATGTTTTCTTTGAATTGTGATTTACATCCTGATTGACAAAAGTTTTCATACGGAGCTTAAGATCTGTCTGAGGTTCTTGTACACTGCTAATGCTGGGACTGAACAAACCCAGTGTCTAAATCCAGCTCCTTGTTTGCCTATAAGGGCTCCAGCCTCCAAGTTTTTTGTGCCTGCATCTCCCAGTGTAGGCAGTGGAAATGGTGTACCTGAGAGGCCAGGATCATGTTAACACTGATGTGGGTAGCGTGTTGCAGAGATAGCCAAACTAGCTGTGAATGAGATCTTGACTTCTGGTAGCGTGTTGCAGAGATAGCCAAACTAGCTGTGAATGAGATCTTGACTTCTGGAATTAGTTAAGCCACGTCACCCTAGGGATCTGCATGGGCTAATTTACCCAGCTTACAGTAAATTGCCAGGGCTAAGCTTTATACCACTATAACTAGAAAGTTTCCAGGACCTGAATTCAAGACACACAGACACAGGTACAGATGCAGACACACACACACACACACAGACACACACACAAGCTAGTTCAGATGTTTGCAGAGCAGAGAAGATGCTCCATCTTCTTGCTCCCAGTCTGTGTGATGTGCAGGTGATTAGTCTGAGCACAGATTGTTCTGCCCAGAGTGTCCCCGACACAGAGTAGCTTCATTTGTTTGTCATGGGAGTACAAGAAAACAGTGTTTGTGGTGGAAGAAGCCAGATGGTCCTAATGAGCCAGGGGAGCTCACAAGCAGTTCAAGCACGGCTTCCTCTGCCTTCCCGTGTTGCTCTCTGAAGTGTGGAAGAAGCTCATGTTAGACCGCGGTGAGGATGTGAATAAGCTGAGCAGGTGCTGAAGCCAGGAACCACTGCATCAGCCAGGAGCAGGTTTTGAGTAACTTGCTCCTCTTGTAGGTACCATTTCTAGTCCTTGCTACTATGCAAGCTCAGCTGCACCTGCAGGAGCTCAGGTGATGGTGAGACCTGCCTTTCCAGATGGACATGTGCGAGCAGATTGGCCCAGAGGCATATGGAGCACAGTCTTTGTTATTATGATTGAGAGAAAGATATGGCTTGGTGGAAGCACAGCATGAAGTGAGCACAGGTTTGGAAAGCTCTCTGTGGTGGGCGTCTGGGTTCTCGAAAGGTTGTTGCAGGGTGATAAGCTGTGTAAAAGGAGCTATAGGAACAAGAGCTTGAGTTGAGAGGGTTAAAGAGATGAAGTACTGGTAGGAAGGGGAGACAGTGGGGGTTTGGTCAGACTGACAATTTAAAAGCTCGATTGAGAGTATTAAAATAATCTGTGGCATCCCTATGGGCTTTCCATTCTTAAAATTGCAAAGTGGAATCATAGAATATTAGTCTGGAAGGCACCTGGTCCATCCTTTTTTGGCAAAAGCATAGTCCACACAAGATGGCCCAGCACCCTGCCTAGCTGCATCTTAAAAGTGTCCAATGCTGGGGAGTCCACCACTTCCCCGAGGAGATTGTTTTAATGGCTAATTTTTCTCATTGTGAAAAATTATCCTTTTGTGTCCTGTCGGAATCTCCCCAGGAGTAACTTGTACTTGTTACCCCTCATCTTTTCCCTGTGACTCCTTTTGAAAAGGGAGTCTCCATCTTCTTTTTAACCACCTTTTAAATATTGGAACATGGTGCTAAGGTCTCCCGTAAGCTTTTCTCGAGGCAGAAAAATTCTCTCAGCCACTTCTCATAGGACAGCTTCCCAGTTCTTCAATCATCTGTATGGCCTTTCTCTGGACCATCTCCAGCCTGTCCACATCTTTTTTGTACAGCCAGGACCAGAACTGAACACAGTATTGCAGGTGTGGCCAACAAGCACGGAGTTGAATGGCATAATGACTTCTTTGTCTCTGCTGGTGATGCCCTTGTTGATGCAACCTAGCATCCTTTTGCCTTTCCTTGCCACAGCAGCAGCACACTGTTCCCTCATACTTAGTTTGTTGTCCACCAGGACCTCCAGGTCCCTTTCCAAAGAGGTGCTCCCCAGCTGGGTAGATCCCAGCCTGTGCTGCACTCATGGATTATGTTTTTGCAGCTATAAGACTTTATACTTGTCCTCATTGAACTTCATAAGATTCTTGTTAGCCCGCCCTTCCAGCCTATCCAGGTCTTCCTGCAGCATGGCTCTCCCTTCTGAAATGCTGCTTCCCCAGTCAGTTTGGTATCATCAGCAAATTTCATTAAGGTACACTCAGTCCCATCATGCAGATCACTAAGATGAAGACACTAAACAGCATTGGGCCCAACACATACAAATGCAGTCATTTGATAAGTATCAATTTAAGAGTTTTATTTTTCAAAGCCTTTGTTACTGTTCTTTACTTCCAGAAAGAAAGGAAGATACTGGACAAACTGGATTTGTAATGGTGGTTGATTAGTGTTCACTAGAGACCAGTGTGTTTTATGTGAATGCCCCCAAACTCCCAACAAAATCATTTGGACTTTGAAATGCATTCCTAAAACACTCGGCACTCACACAGATTGCAATTTGGGCTTCAGAACAGATCTGAATAAGAAAAGCACATTATTTCCTCAATCTCAAGGATATATTGGAGTAATGAATAGGGACGAATGGTGTTTCAGGGAAGAATACAGATTCACACACATGCTGTCACGTCTAGGTGCAAAATAATGCACTCATAATTTGATGAAAACTTGCATGGTTTGAAATTGAGTTAAATTCTTTCATTTTCCTCAGGAAGACAGATCCTACCTAGCCCTAATCTGTATTTATTTTCTCTTTTTTTATTGTTTTAAATTTTTAGCAATTTCTGTTCTTAGTTCTGAATGTGGTAAGGTGATGGTGGGCAACACTGCTGTGTAGTTATTCTGGTCTGGACCCAAAGCTGTGCAATGCCTCAGCAGTTCTGGCCCTTCAGGCTGCACCTTGCAGCCAAAAGTTCTTGCTTTACTCAGAGCTCGGACCTAGCAGGAGCTTACTTGGGCAGCAGGATGAGCTGAGCACTGCTCTACATTTGCATGGCTTATAGTTACACCTACAGTGGAATATCATGACTATACTCTTTATATGACCACAGGATCTAGCCAGTGGGTGACTACCAGTACAGGTCACCCATCAGATGACCAGTACAGATCACTTAAGGTTTGCTCATGCATTTTCACTCACACATTTATGGTTTGCTCACACATTACAGTATCCCTGCCTATTACCCTGACACAGTGTCCAACATAAGGGAGATACTGACAGCCCTAAACAATGTGCTCTACAAACCTCCCTTTCTCTCCCAAAGATTGCTCAAAGCATGAAATTTTGCATGACAGGTTTCTGCAGTCATATGTCCCATCCTTGCTAAGGGCGGCTTTCATGAAACTTGGTCTATAGTATGTTTTCCCAAACCTGTAGTTCCAGGGTGTAATTTCTAACATGAAGTCATGAGTCTCGTGAACTCTGTGTTAAAACTCCCACCGATTCCCAAGGGAGCAAAGTTTCAGCCCCTGGAAATTTGTTTCCTTAAGAGCCAGGGTCTTATAATATGGAATTATTAGCAGAATCATCAGCATAAAATACCATTCGATTAACTCCTTCCTTTCCATGCATATATATCTGTAAGCATTACTGTGTCTGTCTAAAAGGCTTAGCTTGTGTATTTGTGTGCAGCTCTTACGCACTGTATTTGTTGAGCAGGTTTTATCAGTGTGGTTATCTTTCTCTAATTTCACTTCTTGTAGTTTCTCGGAGTCACAGAACTATCTTCCTATTGTGAAGGATACTTTCTAAAAAATATGATGGTCCTCATTGAAAACGAAGCTTTCAAACAGCTGTTGTATGACAAGAATGGAGAAACGTCTGGTCAAAATGTACTACAGGACTTACAGAGGACGTTGGCCACAAGGATTCAGTCAATTCATTTGTCTTCTTCAAAGGGCTCCATTGTGTAAAGCTGAGGAAGATGGTAACCCTCTAATAAAGACCCTGCAAGTTAAGTCTGCTGTTGCAGTTGCTTAAACCTGTTGCAGTTGCTTGAACGACTACAAAAAAAAAGATCTTATAATTCTACTTTGCATCCAAATAGTTCTGTGTTGGCCAAAGGTGCTGTGTTGGGGCTGCAGCTCCATTTGGATGAGGGAATGCAGAAAACAAAGCTCCTCCATTTTTTTTCAGCAAACAGGGTACAAGACTATCCAGTGAATCGCTGTTGTACTCCAGTTTTGAACACACACACACACACGTGATCGTGGAGTTTGATGCCAACAAAAGCTGGAACTCACGTCAGCGAAGAGCAGAAGCCCCTGCCTGAGTGGTCGTGCCAGGGAACACTCGAATTGACCAATTAATCATTTAATGCAGATTTGTTCCAGTGTTACATATTTAAGAACCATATCTATCCCGGAGTCCATTATCTCATGCAATTAAGAAATGTAAGAACTGTTATTGCTGTCGAGCAAAGGTCAACTGTATTAGAGAGTGGGTAAGACTGATACAGCTGAGGAAATATCCTGGCAGATTTTTAGGGGTGGGAACTTTTTAAATTGTTCATAAAAAATAATGGGGTGGCCTTGTAGTTCTAAAACTATTTCTTAAGCTTAAAATTTCATTTTCAACAGAGCTGTGTTTGAGAACCTATGTAACATGTTTTGGTTTTTTTAAATGGTAAAATGTACATTGTGTAAACATACATATGATCAAGTTTTGCTTGTATTCTTTCCTAGGGTGGTCTAATCTTGCCTAACAGGCTATGGTTACACCAAAGAGGTACATTACCCAGACTATCTCTAATATAGTAGTTGGGGGGGACAGGAGAACTGCATGCTACTCGTGATTTGGGGTTAAGAGCAATGGCAAACTCAACATGCATTTGCATGGTAACTGTACCTGTGAAATGTTACGTTCGTGCTTCGTTTCGCCAAGACAAATGCAATGTTACTTCTTGTCAAACTTCATTTGTGAAATTAGCATATTTTTTTATTTGGTGCGATTGGTTGTGATATGATACCTCTGGAGACCCTTCTCGAGATGCTGATTTCTGTTTGTTGCAGTGAAGGGATGATAACAGATCTTCACTTCAGTAATGTGTCGATACTTTGCTACTGGCCAGAGATTGTGTCCGAGTTAGATTTTTTTAAATTATAATTAAATATGTACTATAGAATGATTTCTTGCTGTATCGTGAGAATGTATAGGTTATCTACAATGCAAGGTTTGGATGGGGTGGGATGGGGGATGTGATTTAATGTCAAAGCTTCATTTATTTTGCAGCATATTGTAAGCAAGGCAAATCTGCTACCTGCCACAACATTCCTGACACTGTCTCTGAAAACCACAGCAAGAAGTAGGCAAAGATGTTGCCTTCTCCATGCCAAAGTGACATTAATATATTTATTTTCTAGCATGCCGTTCAGAAGCTGTGCCCAGTTCCTAGACTTTAGAAGTTTTATTTTGACAGTGAATGTTAACCTTTTGTCCTCTTGCTGAAGTATCTACATTGGGTGCTCTTCCATGTTGATAGCTTTTGGCATGCTCAGAGAACACAGCTTGGGCTTTAGTTATCAACACGGTATGAAGCTGGTTTATGACTCTCCTGAGGTATAAATCCTCCTGTGTGCTTGGTCTGTTAAAGCCTCTACAGTTTCTGCAACAAATTACAAAAATGTCTGAATCACCACTAATGTCACATAGATGCAGCATGTCGGTCAGACTTTTTTTTTTTTTTTGTATAGTAGATGTTCACATAAGATGTTGCCTGGAGCATTTGGGTAATGGCAACTTCTATGTGAACGTTGTGATCTTGGAGAAGCAAGACCATGGTTGATGTAACAGCAATACACAGGGATGTTTGTTGTCATTTGGTGTTCCTCCTCATCCATGGAAACTCACCGTTCCATGCCAATGATAACCAGACAGCAGCCGGCCTCACCCTGCAGCTTCATGGTGTAACATAGCAAAGCTTTTCAAATCACAATATTAAAATTCTTCCCTTGGGTACATGCATAGTGCCCAGCCAAGTCATCAAGGGTTGCATATGCATATATCCATAGGTAAAATAGCTTTTTCTGGGAAACATGGCCACAGATATACCTTGGATAGGCAGTCTGGGATCTTATGCTGTGATGATAGCCACGAGTGTTGTGCCCCTGCTTCTAGCTCAAACACTAACTGTGCTTTGGTAAGGGCCTGTAGAGTCCTGAGTGCACAGGCTGCCCCTGGAAGGTGATGGCTTTTGAGCGTTTGTAGGAACCTGCTTGGGAGTCAGTGGGAAAGAAATACTGACAACTCTGTGCTCGTTGTTCTTCTGATGAGTTGGAAGTGCCTGTGGTAACGTTTGCTGGTTTTCTTTCAGAGATAAAGGGCTTACTATGTCTTTCGGTGGCTGTACATGAACTGAGTGGCCACTGTGTTTTGGGGCACTCAGACAACTGTGAGCCAAAGGCTGTAGTGCCCAAGCACAGCTGGCTCCAAACACACGCTGCACGGCGGGGCTGTGCTGGCCCATGCACTCGTATGTCCTCTGGCTTCTTTGGGTCTTGTGAGTCTGGACAGCTGAGCACAACGAAAGCGTGACACCCACTGCTGCTGCAAGATCTGCTTTGCTAGTGTCTAGCAAATGGTAGGAGAGAACAAGCCCCAAGAAGCTATCATTCAAAGCTGTTACAGGGAAGAATTCAGAGAATCATAGAACTGTTTAGGCTGGAAAAGACCTTTAAGATCATCGAATCCACCACTAAACCACATTTAGTGATTGCTGTTATTGATTTATAAAGGAATAGCTTTTGCATTTCAAACCATTGGTAATCCTGAAGTCATAGATGTATAGCTGAAAGGAACCTTAAAAAAAATTTTTTAAATCATGACTTTCAATTCTTTTTCAACCAGTGACCCTCATCACTTTTGCCAGCAGAAGATCCAGCCTCTCTGTGACCCTGGGATTCTTTTCTCCTGGAAGTAGTCAGTGGACCTTTGTGGATCCACAGACAAGTGTTTGAAAACTGCGTTTTTTTAGTCCACCTCTCTTGCTGTGGGCTGGGTGAGGTCTGACTGAACCACACTAGTGAATGTGCAGCGTGCAGGCTCTTGAAATGTCCAGTGATGGGGATTCGTGATGTTCACCACCCTCGTAATTGGAAGGTTTTCCTAAGAGAGTATTTGGAATTTCTTTACTGAAAATCAAGCCACTTTTCCTTCAAGTTCTGATTGACAGGAAGAACGGGTGATCTTACAAGATCTTCTTATGAGATTCTTCTATGTTTGAGAGGCATTATCTTACTTTTCTTGCTAGTATAGTCTTTCCTGGTTTCTTTGCTAGTTTTTTTTTTTAGGTCTCTGTTTTTTGCTGTCATTCCCCTCCTAGCTCCCCAGTTTCCCCAAAATGCAGTACTCATCACACGTTTTATACAGGAACAAGCAAAGCAGAGTAGCCATCTCCTGTGGTTTACATAAAGCATAACAGAAAATACATGTGTAAAGCATATCAGAAAATATTTTCTACAAGAACATTCCGTGTCTGACTTTGATCTAGTCCATCTCCTGTTATAATTCCTGGGTGATTCACTGGTGTTGCTTTCCCAGGAGCTCCAGATTTTATTTGTGCATTTGTTTACTATACCTTCCAAAGTATAACACTTTCAACTTGCCTTTATTAAATTTGTTCTGGTTTAATTGTGGCAGTTTGCCCACTTCGCCAAGACCAATTGTAATTCTGATCTTGTCTTCTAGCTTGTTTCATAATCTCCGAGCATTATTATATGTGGCTTCATGCATGGATTCTTCATTCCATTAATCTGGGGTTGGGGGGAAGGGCTCCATTGTCAATTTAATCTAAAAAGCAGTGTGAGTTTCAGTGGGTGCCCATGAATACCATCCCTGTCTGATAAGGCTCTTTCCAGCAGAGCGTTTTATTAGCATCTTTTAGAGAGATGGTGTTATCATCTCAAAAAATAAAAAGCTTTCTGCTTCTTTAGTCTTTGTATGAATTACAATAATTTACAAATTTGGAGGGAAAATATTGCCTCTAATCTAGGTGAAATGGAAAAAAATATACAGCCTTAGAAAAACTTCCTGATTTATTTTTGTTTGTTTGTTTAATAATTTTCCACACTGTCATGAGTGAAAGGCTGTTTCGGTTCCTTTCCGTCTCTTTTATACTAATCCACTGCTGTAATATTTGAGGACTTAAAGGCATCCTGCCCCTGCTTCATGGCAGATCTTTTTTTTCTGCCTCTCTGCAAAGTCCTCCCTAAGTTTCCAGAATTTCCTCACATTTCCACTTTGCCTCATGTGCTGCCAGTTTCCACACTTCCCAGTTTTTTTGTTCTAGAGCCCTACTGGATCCCTTCCCAGGCCCGGAAAGGGTATCTGTCTTTTCCTGAATGGGCCATTTTCCAAAAATTGGCTTGAGAACTGGGAAAAGGATGGGGAATGTAGGGGAGGGGCAAAGGTTTTGGACATCACAGAGGAAAGCTGGTATTCTTTTCATGACAAATTTCAGCACTGTCTACTTGGTTCTCAGATTTTGCCCTGATCTATTCCTTACTCCTGCTGTCCTCTAAACACAGCTGGTGGCCAGATGCTTTCCATTCTGGAAACGAGCCAGCTTCCTAATGGCTAAGACTTTTCTTTTTCCCCAGCTAAAACTTTTGCCTGCTTGGTTTCAGCTTCGAAGTAGGTTTGTGCAAATGTCTATTAAAGACAGAGGAAACATCTTTAAAGAGGTGTGAAGGCTTAGTAGCCAGGCTCCTATTGGCACTAAGGAGAGCTGCTTGCTGAATCCTCCACATGCCGCTTCTGACACTGAGCCTTTTTGTAGTGAATATCCACTGGCTTCGTACCAAACTTTGCACAAGTCCTGGACGGGCTGCAGCGCATAGTGTGCTGGGGGCTTTCAGAAATTCTAGTTTTGTTTCAGAGTGTAGCACAATGTGCTGCTCTTTGAAGAGTAAAAGAAAAGGGGAAATCCTCAGTTTATACTGAAATAAAGTGCTCTGAGGTGGTGTGGTGAGAAAAAAGAAAGGACATCTCTTCTTCCTTCCACACCTGTCTAAAATCAGAAGAGGGTTTTCTTACAGCGTGCAGTGCAACTAGGTGTGTGTTGACTCAGACATGCAGGACCCTGTGGTGGGTTTTATGTTGTGGGGGTTTTATGTTCAAGGAAAATACAGGTGCTGTTAAAAGTTCATACATCCACATACTCAAGGCAAGGCTCAGGCCATCCTAAAGAAAGAAAGAAATCCTAATATGCTTGTCTACGGGTTAAATCCTAGGAGAAGCTGAGAACTGGCAGAACTTGTCAAAGTTGGTTGCAGGTATTCATTGTCCCTCAGGAGCTGGCTCTGCCTTAAAATATTGCTGAAAGATGACATCCTGAAGCCTGCATTCACTAAAGCTGCCTCTGAAGTCAGTGGATTATTTTTTAATTTTTTTTTACTTAAAGTCAAAGACTTAAAGTTTGTTTGACAAAGTGTCTTTCATGTGAGTCTCTGCAAGTGCTTTACAGAAATGAAGGGCCTGATGTTGCTTTCATCCTCTGGCCTGGAGATGTTGAAATATATAAGCATTTAAAAAGCTGCTTAGGATTTGGCCTAATATTTAATAAACTAGCTTGCAGAAAGTTAGCCTTGAAATAGCACTCAAGTAATATCTGAAACCCCATAGACAAGAACATCACTAATTTTAGATGTCTGCCTATAAGCATGTTTATATCTCTAACTTGCAGCACTTCCAGTCACATGTTCCATACATTTATATACAAAATTAATGTTTTGTTATTTTTTAACTTGCTATTTATTTTGAGGTAAGGCCTGTTATCTTCAGTGGGTGGAAGCTGAGGCTGCCTGCTCTGGCCAGATCATCACATTTCAGTAGAATTGCACCTGGCCTGCCATTTATAACTGGCCTCCAAGGGCGAAAAATAATGAAGCTGAGTCTTCAGCTGTGAGCTAGTGAGACTGCTGCTAAAAACATTACAAATGAAGTGCCCAAAGCAGAATTGAAATCTGGAAACCTGCAGAAGCTAATGGCTACTTGTCAGGTGCCTTCAGTGGGCCTGAGTACAGGGCAAGTGAGCTCAGTGTGTATAGGAGAGGGGCATTCAATTCCTTTTTGTTGCCATTAAACTGTCATTCTTTCAGCTTAGTTCAAGGCTTCTTGCATGGAATAGCCATGGATGGCCAACTATGTATTCATCTTAGGTGCTGGCAGAAGGCTCAAAATGTGGTATATCACATTCTCAAGTCAGTAGCCTCAGTAGACGATGCTTCTTGCTTGGACTGCTTGTTACTAAACCAGCCAGGACACATGGCAGCAACTTAGAAGAGAGATTGCATTGGCAGGACAGGTTAAATTCTACAGGCACCTTGTGGTGTGCGAATTAAGTTGTTTAGTTGGGTAAAGCTGTCCACCTGATTGTATGTGATGTACTAGAAGAGCAATTCTGCTGTTTGTTTTCCTTTGGAGAGCCATTTTTCATCCTTCTTTTGTCTTAAGAGTTTTGTTCTTTCATCCTGCAGAAGTGACGACACTGTGTGAACAGGCATGCTTAGATCAGGCACAGGTTTCTGTCTGTGTTGGATGGAACACTAATGAAGAGGTCTCAGTAAGGGAAGAGGATTAGGTACAAGAATTTGAATGTCTAACCCCAGATCTTTGCTTTGGATTCCAGTGGTATAGTGTTCCTATTTCCTGCTTCATTTGTTCTCCAACCCAGGGTTTCCATGAAGTGAAAGGAGGAGGAGGGGAGGAGGAAGCAGCCTCACCTCCCACCCCTTGCTTGTCCAGCTTTGGTCTCTTGAGTGCTCACACAGAAGGTTTGTTCAGTCTTACTGCTCAGATATGGCCATGGAGCTCTAGCAACTGGTAGTTTTCTTTGTCCTTGTAAATATCTCCACTGCTGCAGCTGCAAGAGCAAATTTGCCTGAACCCCTTTGTGTGTGGTTAACTTTGGTCTTTCCACTTCTCATCATCTCTGCTGCTGTGTTTTCATTAAAACTTCCATTACTCGGCTTTGCCCAGCGCAGTGAGAGGCAATCTTGTTTCTTATTGCCTTTCTAAAGCAAACAAAGACAGAAAAAAACCCCTTTCTGCCTCAATACCCAGTCAGAAATCATTCATGGTTTAAAATAAGGCACATGAGAAAATGGAGATGCTCAGACACAAAAAAAAAAGAAAAAAAAGAAAAAATATAAAACCACTTTAGGAAAAGCCAGTGTGTTAGGAGGTCATTTTAATTAACTAAGGTCAAAGGTTTAACACCTTATATGTTCTGGCAGGAGTGGTTTAACATGGTTAAAAACAGCTGGACGTGTTCAAGCCACAGGTTCAAGAGAGTTGAGCTTTACCCTTTCCCCTTCCCAGCAGTGGATAAATTGACCATCCTATACCTTACTGCATGAGAGGCTTTCAAATGAGCCTTTCCCAAGTCCGTTTCTCTCTGTTCTGCTCAGCTTTTAAAGAGCTCACAGCACATCTGTGGGCTTAGATTTGCTCCTAAACACGGTCAAAAGCCCCCCTGCACCCAGCACTGGCTATGCCTTGCTGGGGCAGAAGGTAGAAAGGAGGGCAGGAAGCCCCTGGAGCCTCAGAGCAAGAGCTGCATCCCCAGCATCCAAGCATTCACTTGATCAAATACCCTGCTTCGCCTGCTCAAGCCTGGTTAGACCACTGATAGACAAATTTGGGACAGTTGGTTCAATACCTTGGGAACCGCTTTTTTGCCTTGCCGTTACTGAGCCAGTGACTAATTGTGCCATTCGGGGACATGGTAAAATGTGCAGTCTTCCTTGAGTTGTAAGTTTACATTTATCCATTGAAGAATACAAGGGCTAAAGGAAAGTATTTGAGAGCTTTTTGACCTAATGTTCCTGGCTGAATTCCAATTAATACTAGAAAAACTTGACCTATTTAAGTCCCATCAATACATTTTGATCAGGATGTTGCTTTCTGTCCATATTTTTCTGAGTGTTGCGGCTGCTGTACAGCTGTATGTGCTGTACCAGTGGGGAATAGAGTTATCTGAGCATTATGCATACAGAAAACCTGTAAATTCCACTCTCTGCAAGGCAGGACATCCCTTCTACTGATCTCTTCAGCATTATGTGGAAGGTTGAATAATGCATCTCTGCCATTTACAGCCCCAAGATAAGGTCAATGCTTTTTCTCCCCACTCTCTCTTTGGTCTGCCAAAAACTACACAGCAGAGGGATCTGGATCTTGCAGTTTTGAATCACAATATAATGAAGAGAAGCAGAAAAAAAGCTCAGGAAATACAACATTCTCTCTCACACACACAGTGACAGGTGGGCTGCTAGAGTGTCCTTCAGTCCCACTCATCTGAAAGCTCATTGTAAAACCATTTGTGCATTAATTATCCACAGAGCAGGCTTTTGACTATGTTAAAGTCTGGAAAGCATCTTAAGTTATTCAGGATAGAAGTGTCATTGTAAAGTAATTGTTCTATATCATCTGAGCTATGCATTTTCTGCTACTTTGTGGTTTTTACTGTTGTATTGGTTGTTTGGAGATTTTTTTATTGGGAAGAAAAGTTTAAGCATATGCAATGCTTTGGATTTTCTGTCCATAGTTATCTTTTTGTGTTTGTATGTTCAAGAGAGAGATGGACAGTAAATAGATCTACAGGATATGTTATGAGGCGTGAAATCATGTTTGTAATGAGATTTCTTGTTAATGGCAGTCAGCCTTCCTTGATGCTAAGCATTAATGCAATATCCATTAGTGCAGCTAAACCTCCCTCTGCTCCACTTTTCCAAATGGATTTCACTTTGTACCTAGTTTAGCATTTATAAATATTTGATACAAGGTTCAAGAAGTAATTTACATGTTAAATGAAGGATATATGAATGTTCTAGGAAAAATACAAGTTGAGAGTCTGCTAGAACATCATTCACAAACCAAACATGAAAGCATGATGAAATTTGCGCCGTTAAAACTGCTGGAAGCCTTTCCATTGATTTTTGTATTTGGTGATTAGGTCTGTTTTCCATCTCTCTTTCATACTGTGTCACCTTTGAAGTCTTTGCGCATCTCGCACTTTCCACGCTGAATGCGTATCTGTAATTAGAATGCACAACCTTGATCTTGAAATGGGGAAGCGATCCTTCCTCTGTCATCCAATTCTCAAGGGCTGGGTTTGTATCTTTATGTTTACCATTGAAAACAGCAGCTTAATGGGGAAATCCCAGCGCCACAAGTCTCCTGAAAAGGCAGAAGAGCTAGCACTGTCTGTGGGACAACTCTTTGCTTCCTTCCTCCCTCTTCACATCCACGCCCACTTGCGCCTGCGACGTCTTTGAACTTAAAGCTAGAAAAGAAAAATGAAAGCAAGAGGAAAGCATGTGCTAGAAAGAAGATGGTTTCTAGAACAGTGCATAACCATCACGTTAATCTTGATTTTTTTCTAGGTTTTAGGCAGACTATTAATCTGTCTATTAGAAACCCAGGAATCTTATAATTATTTTGCATTTGTTATGATTTTTATGAATTGGGATTTTGTGGGTTTTTTTCTAGCAGAATAGTTTTGTTGGCTGCCATCAAGTGTTGGGGTTTTAATGGAAGGTTTCACTTTTTATTGAGAAGCAAATGAAAGATCACACAGAACACAACCAGAATCTTCAACAAACACAGACATATTGTCCTCCAACCTACAGATGTACCTTAAATACTGTTTTTTGCCTTCACAGGCGTGTTTGACATCATCTGCAATTAAGAACACAGGTGAAACTTTCTTCCTCTTTGCTTATCCATTTATGATGGCTAAAAATAAAATAGCAGAGGGTCAGAGTACAGGCAGTAGGATGGCAGATGTTTTTCAATAGAGAAGGAGTACAGCTAAGAAATCCAGATATTTCTGGAACTAAATATTTTTCCTCAAAAAGACAGGTAGATGGCTTTCGCTTGTTTGAAGATGTCAGTCTCTCAAGTCTGTTAGATGCTTTTGAAAATAGCCTGTTTCATGCTGTTTACGTTCCAGAGCAAACCATTCCACTGAAGACACTGAGGGCACTCTGAAATGAGGCAGAAGGGAATGTATTAAAAATACAAGAGCTCAGCTATAAATGAAGTGGCAGCTTTTGTCCATCATCTCTACAACTTGAACATTATTTTTAAATGTGTGTTTCTATTTAATTTCTTTTGATTATTTTTTAATTACTGTTCTTAAAATGAACATAATTTTCCCTTTAGTGTAATATATTCAGTCAGCAAGATCAGAAACCTTTGTATGTCCTATCACATAATCAGATCTTTAGCTAAAACACTGGGGAAAACTCTGAAAGCATCTTCTCCAACTGCACCTTAGGTTATCTTAAACCCCATTGTGTCTGATGCTGATCCTTTTAAAATCTCTAGTGAGATTATGATCCATTTGTCACTGCTAGGTGTCATTTTGTATTAACACTGTACAAAGGCAGGGCAGCACGTGAAAACAGTAAGTTGTTTTTTTGTTATTGTATTACTCTTGAAAAGAGGAAAAACTAACTACATCTTTGTTTCTAGTGTGAAATAATCCCCTTAGCTTGAGAGAGCATCTGCAAAGCCTCCACTCTGAATGCCTCATTATAATCAAGTTACAAAATGGAGAAGAATGGCATTACAGAAAGATTTTTGAGAAACAACTGCAGTGGTGCAGAACATGCACTTGTTAAAGTCTCCTCTCTCATGAAGTGAGTGGGAATCTTTAATGTGAATTCTGCAAGGCTGTACGTTTTTTTAATGCACTAGCAGATATAATTTCCCATCCAGTCATCTGCACAGTTGTGGTTGGTACCACAAGGCCATATCCTGCTGTCATTGCACACGACAGCCCTGCTTCAGCAGGGATCATAAATATGTACTTACGTTATGTGAGTTAGTTGCACAATTTTGAGGTTTTTGCTGAAGAGAAATGTGAGAGGGGAGGCTTTCCTTCTGCTCGTTGATCACAGCCCGTGCGTTTCCAATGACTTTATTCAAAGTATCATATATTTACATGCTGCAGAGTGAGGCCTGTGTGGGGTAGGAAAGATTTTTATGAATTTCGACCTGCCTAAGAAAACATCAGCCATTCTAATTTTAGACAAGTTGCATTCCATATCCATCTGTTTAATGGATCACTCTGATGTTTACTGTTTAGTAAATTATATTTTGTCTTGATTTTTTTAAAGTTTCTTTGAGGGCATTGCCTGCCGTTGGCTTGTGTAAAATAGTGCCAAGGACTTCCAGACATACCCTTAGGGCCAAGCTGTGCTAGCTTCACATACCACAATCCCATCAAAAGCAGGGAAAGCTGGACTGGGCACATGAACTGCAAACCCCCTGATGTCCAGTTACATGTCCTGCCTCACGTCATAGAGATTGATGACTTCCTGGGAAAAAAAAAAAAAAAGAAGAAAAGAACAAAAAGCCCACACATGGTGCCAATTTACCCCAGTTAAAAATGTATTGAAGACAAGGAAATTATACTGGACATGACTGCAGTCTACCAAATCCAGTCCTGTGCAGAGGCAGAACTCCAATGGAAAGTAACGGGAGTTTCTGTTACAGACTTTGCAGAACAAAGTCTAAGTAATGAACTGTGACAAAATGTTAACTTTGTGTAAACACTCCTGGTGGGTCTGTATAAAGGTTTTTAAGAAATCTTTGTTGGAACACACCAGAGAATAATAAACTTGCACCTTGATAGAATAGCTTTATTTGTATATACTCTATGTATATTTTAAACCAGAGGATACGTGTCATTCCTTGTACATATCTGACTAGAACGGTGGTAGTGCTGTGCACTGCTGTTTAGGAGATCCAGGTTCTCCAGTCTTGGGTTTTCAGCTGTAAAGGCTGCAGGAGACTGCTTGGGACTAGCCAAAACATGGGACGGATAGATGCTCACCACCCACTGCTTAGACGTGAAAGAGCAGGAATTGGAACAGATGTTGGCTATGGAGAAGATTGCTTGCCTCCACTCCGGGATAAAGGACAAGTGCCTCCTTCGCTGTCATCTCCAACAGAAGTCAAAGAGTGTGGAGAACATGCAGAGCCCTGTTTGGATCAGTCTTTCATATGGGTCTGAGCTTACAAGGAACCCACGCTTCTGGTGTGACATGGGAAGGTCCACAAAAAAGCAGTGTGTATATACATCTACCTATCTGTCTGTTATCTAATATCCCAGTGTTTCTGTATTGAATGGTTTCAGTAACCTGTAAACAAGTGGTTGCTCCTGTTGTGTTACTGCTTTGAAATTCTTTGCATGCAGTCTAGCATATAATTCTTTAAGAAAAGAAATTATACATATTATATATATATTGTAGCTTGCAAAATATTCATGTTGAAGAGCCATGTTTTGTGCAAATTGTACATTCATGTTGTGAGCAATATTGCAATATGAACTTTTTATTAGTTGTTGGCATTAAAACATGTTTTTATCGATAGTAAATCTGTCACATTATTTTTGAGCCTATGTATGTATCCCAAGCTTTCAGACTCAGGCATTAGATCAACTACTGAAGGAGACTTTTTCTGTGCAGTAGAAGTAGCACAGGCTTTCAGTAAATAGGCAGATATGCAAGTCTCATTCTGTTTTGACACCAGCTGCAAGGCTGATTCTTCACACGGTTTGTCAGGCCAATACTTCTCTTTTGTCAGTGCTGGAATTTGTGTTTGGTATGAGGATGCTGTCACCCTCATCTGTAACAGAACTAAAACCCCAACCTTGCAAAATCAAGTGCTTAACTCCTACCGCCCTCTGTCTCGCAGGTGCTTCAATATAAATACAGTGAGGACTTAAGAAATTTCCAATTCCCTGCCAGATAGCCAATGTTGTATTTTTAAATGTTCATGCTACATAGTTTTCAATTTAGGGCCTAGATAAAAGTGTAATACCACTATGGCTTTAGAAAAGCTACAGTGTTTGGAGCTTGACCTTGAAACTTTTACCTGATTTCTGAACATCATCAGTGGCTTTGTTTGCTCAATGTTTACCTCTGAGAAATGTATGCTATTGATTTAAATGTTTAATATATTGACTGCCTTTTTTGTATATTTGTTATCATAAAGGTTTGGTTTAAATGCTAACAATTGTGGTCTATTTTCAGACTTTGAATAACATACGGTTCTGTATTTGGAAGGTAAAGTTATTAATTAATATAGCAATTTGGTATTTTATTCCTATTTTATACAGCTGCCCTCATAGGTTATTATCAGATGGCAATGAATATTGCTGAACAGCAGGTGGAACTCCTTTGGGCGTGTTTATGAGCCATCTCTGTTCAATAAAAAATCCATTGTTTTCTAGCCTAGGAAATGGCTGCTGTGAGTGTTTTTGTTGTTTCTTCTCCTCATCAGGTGTCTCTCAATGTACTTCAGACAGCAGCGGGCCTGGACTTCTCCCAAGAACCATCTCCCAGAAACCACACACATTTGGTATTTTACATCTGGATGTCCTGGTGCTGGTTTCCTCCCCCCTGTACACTGCTGTCAGTATAGTTACTGTGCGTGTGAAGAAGTGACATGTAGTTTGTTCCCAAGATCTTTTCTCTGAACCCTGATCTGGCAAAAAATGGGCACATAAGACGCAGGAATGGAGTTCTGTGGTGCTTAAAATTAAGCATCTGCAAATGCATTGTAGCCAGTTTGGATGCATGAAGACCTGAAAGGCTGGAAGTTTGCTTCATTACACAACATTGCTGCAAGTGCATAGAAATAAGTTGCAAACGGGTATCCAAGAAGTCAGAAGCAAACAGAGGGAACTGATTAACTTTAGCATGAGCGTAAAAATGAAGCTTTAAAAATATTTTTGACAGATTTTTTTTTTACTTTGTAAATTTTTTTAATTAATTTACAGTGCTTTCTGTCTTGTATGTTTTAGTGGATTTGAAGTCAAGTCCTTTTCTTCATATTGTACCAGATTATTAAGAAACAGGTTGGTCCAGTGGCAAGAGGTGGTTAACATCCTTTCAAGTATGGCCTATATGTGAGTCGTGGGAGTGAGACACCGCTCACACCAGACTGGGTGACTGTCCAGGCCAGAATTATGGCTCTGCCAGGTGCCTTTGGGCTCTGAAAGCTGCCCAGTTGTCTGAAAAGCAGCTCATGTGATATTGGAACAATTTAAAAACATTCTTTCTGAGCATCTGAGAAAAATAGGGAAGCTCAGCTATAATTGTTAGCACCATTCCTCTGCGTTCTCTTTAAACTCTATCTATGCTGTTGCTACATCCAGTTCACATTTTTTGTGGTTTTTCTGGACAATCTTAAGAGGTAGAGATGGAGGGCTATGGCACATGTTCACTGAGCTAATCAAGGTTTAGAAGAGTTTTACCCACTGCTGTTTTCTCCTTTACAGGGCAGAAATGGGCAGCAACGTCTAAAACACCAGCACTATGTAGTAGGGCTCACCTAGAGGAGCCTCAGTTTTGTCCTGAGACAAAAGCGCTGCCAGAAGTGCTTGCTGTAGGTCTGCTGATGGAATCAGTAGGAAAGGCATCTGTGTAATGTAAAGAAAATCACTGTATATTTCAGTTTGACCACATGGAAATTAACAGTAACAGCTAAACTGCTGAGAAATAATATTTTTTTAAAAAAAAATCTGCACAGTGGCTTATACAGGCATATTTCTAGGTGTGTAGCACTATCAGCTGAACTTTTCTGTCAGCTGAACCTTGTATTTTACAAACAGTTCTGCAGTGGGTTTGATTTTGTCTAATGAGTACTTCAAAGCAAATGTTGTTCCAGCGTAGGCATGTGGGCTGGCTATCTCTAGGCTTTGCTGTGAAGATGTAAAACTACAAGGTAAATGATGTCTGAGAACCTGTGCACATATCCTGGCAGGCTGGCAGGCTGCCATACCCAACACAACCCTACTGCCTGGCTACCTTCCTAGAACTTATCAGCCCCTCTGCTCGACAAGCCCGGTGGCCTGTGTAAGAAATTGGAGTCTCTTCCTGAAATAATGAGTATTTGAAGCAACTAGTACTGAGCAACACTCTTGGACACAGAGGAAATAAAGATGTGTCAACTTTGAGACAATTACTTGCCCTAATGTCTCCCCTGATGCTGGAAGGATGAGAATCCTCAGGTGTTTTGATGCATTATCTCCCCTCAGAGGTGTGAAGTAGCCCTGCAGCACACACATGTGCCACTTCTCATGGGTGCTCACACAAGTGTACGCTGATGCTGAGGACCTCTGGCTGGCAAAGCCTGGAGCTGGAGGCTGTAGTGACGCCTGGGGACCGCACACAGACCCCACTTCCTGCCTGCTGTGAGAACAAGCGTTACGGAGCAGAACTCGCATGACTTGGCTGAGTCCCAGCACATGGAGCACTGCCAGTTGTTTTATTTTCCCATACCGATATGTTTACTAGAAAATCCTTAGCATGTTGTATCGTTCTACTCTTCTTTTCAACTTCATTTTCTCTGTGTAAGTTGGCCAAGAACGGCTTGCTAGGCCCTTGACTGTGTCCTACCTTCACGTGCATCTTGGCTCTTCCTCTCTCACATGCCTCTCTTCCTCTCAACTCTCTACTCCTGGATTTCTACCAGTGCATTTAAAGTTATTTTTCTCTATTGGCTGTATGTGGCGAACGTGACTATTCTTCATATCCAGCCATCTTTTCTGCAGCTTGCTGAGAGGGCACTGATGATATTTCTTTCCCTTCCTTTATGTTGGTTCCAGCACTATCTGACAGCAGTCATTACAGCAGTGATGGGATTCTCACCCCCAAGCTCTCAGCACACATTTTGGGGAAGCAGATGCTCCGTAAGCATGCCTCTCTATCCTGGTAATACATTCACTGTATCCCAGTAAGGATCTAATACATTTAATGTGTTTCTGGTTCACATTGAGGTCACGCTTACTACTAGACATAGTTAAAATGACAGACCTAGTTTATTGCATAAAGTTAAGCAAAGAGCACAAAAAGCAATATGTAATATCTGGGAAAATAAACCTTAGTGCAAGGTTGTTCTGTCTTTTAAAGTCAGGAGGTTGGTGCTCTCCCAGAGAACTCCTTAAGGAGATCATGGATGAAAGAAAACCACAGCAGCCTTCTTTCAACTACCTGAAAACCTAACTTTGTGTCTAGGTATCAGTTCAAGGGTTCTTCCCTCCAGGCTATGCTGCTATGTGCAAACAGGGTATGTAGTCTCCCTTGACAAGATGCTACTGAGATCTGATCTTCCTTTGGTTTCCTCCCACTATTCGTGCTCTGCATTTCACAGGAATACACAGGGAATGCAAATAGAGAATCAAAAGGTAACCTTGAGGACTTTTATGGCTGCACTTGGCATTTCAAAGCCACTCTTAACTACTCCTTTATTTCTTTCCTAAGTTACAGGATTTCTTGATGTTGTGACTTTGCTTTTAGCTGTTCAGCATCTCTGGGACTGTGACACTGCTCATTTGAGAAAAGAGTAAATTTTTTTGACTGAGATGCCATGCTAGAGTATGGCCCCTTTTCCCTCTTCTCATCTGAAAAGGTCAGCTGAACCACATCCATAAGCTTGTAGCATAACTTCTCTCAAAACACATACAATTCTCTTTGTCTTCTTCATATAGGCTTTGTCGTCTTCATATAGGCTGTATGAGTTGCAGTATGAACCTTTTCATGGCCTTGCAGTACCTTCCAGCTATCATATTAGAAATTTACAGTATCTCTGACAGCTTCACGGTTCAAGGTATTTCAAGGTCACTGCGGAGCCTTGGACACTGAAGGTCTTCAAGTTTTCAAAGAGTTATTGGAGCGCCTGTTGGCACCAGGTGCTTCAACATCACTGCTTCATCAACCAGCTCTCTTCTCTCTTCCACCCTTACCTTGTGTGAAGAATACCACAGCTCTCTGGGCACCTTGATGCATCCTCTAAAAAGGAAGATGGAACTTGTCTTTGGGGGAACCATTGACTCATTCCAGCTGCCTGGCTTTTCTTCACCTGGTAAATCCACACCAGAAGAAAAGTTTGCTTTAGGTAACTTAGTCCAGCTGAACCTTTCTGAATGTTTAAGCTGACACCTTGAACAAGATACCGGCACACACTGCTTATTTATGAGAACTATCTGGCACTTGCATACTCAGGTGAAAAGCGGTAGGTTGGGATGGATCAAATGCAGATCCAGAAAAAAAGGCCAATATTTTAGTGCTTTTCACTTCTGACACTCGTCTCGGTGACTAAATTGAAACAGTGAAAAATCACTACTGTGACTTACTTTGCTGAGGTCTCTCAGGAGAAAAAGGAACTCAGCTCTGCTCATCAGTGGATAAGAAATGGATCTGAGAGAGATGTCAGGCACAAACCAGATCTGGAGGAGAAATACAGCAGTGTCTGATTGATCTCTGATGACGGGAAAAATATAATGAAGTCTTTATGTTTTAGAAGCTGTTTTAGAGGAGGCCCAAGGCCTATAACAGACTGTGGCATAAGAATGTATGATGACACTTCTTCTGATTAGAGACCTTTTAGTTCCACAGGATCTGAACTTGGTCTTCGTTCCCAGTTAGAAGAGCCTTTAGTTTCATCCCAAAATTCCTCCAATGGTTGTGTCAGAATTCTATCCAAATTAAGAAATGAGCATCTGCTTTCTTTCCTAATCCTCACACCTCCATGGCTGAGTCATCTCTGGACACTAAATACAAGGAACATTTTTTTACTGGTGTGTTATGACCTATGAGTTGTCCTGGCTGGTTCCTTGGAGTGAGTGGGCTGGACTGCAGTAGATCTCAGTTATTATATCAGGCATCTGCAGGGAGCTTCCTGCCTGGGGCACCACTCTTTCATATCCATCTTTGTGATTGCCAAGACACTGTGGAACAATATTTAACAGAACAGTCTTTCTTTTCGAAAGAAGACCCTGAGTTCCAGCTTCATATCCCCAGCAAGTGTATGACGAAGTATTGAAATGACCAAGCATTTATGGAGTGGGTCTCAGAAGAAAAATTGCTACTAAGCTGCAATATCTATATGCACAGTTGCTACCTATATTACTTCCTTCCTCCTTCTCCAAGTCTCTTTTTTTTGGTACTGCTGTTGTTGAGCCTCACTACAGTACACTGCTCCTTTGTGATTATGAGCGTAGTGGGAGGGAAGGTAGAGCATGTGTGCCCCCTCTGGGTATTGCTTCGTTAAAAACAAGTCTGGCTCAAGTGTTTGTTGTGCAAACCTCCACACTGTAAATGTATGTATCTGTAAAAAAAACACATCCAGGAACCACAGCCACTGGAAAGTAACGCTGCTTTCCTCCTCTTGGCTGCATAACACTCCCCTCTGCCTGTCCTTTGGGAATAGCATCTGCTTACACAAAACTTCCCTCAGAATCTGGAGGATGACTGACAGTCTAACTGTAGCCAACTCGTGCGTGGGAGGACAAGAAGGATTTCTTGAACGCTCTAAGAGAGGGTGACCAGAAAAGCAAATAATAACAGCCCAGCAAAAATGCAAGCCTACCAAAAATTGCAAGATGGGTAATTATCTAGACCCCAGGTAGGGCTAGGATGCCTGTGTTAGAGGGTACTAAAAGGAATAGCTAGAAACATGCAAATTTTGCCTTGGTATCTTTGTGTCTATATTAAGACAAAATGCAGCAAATGGGTGAAATGAACAGCAGAGTGAAGGGGTAGTAGTATTTTGGTAGATATTTATTTCTCTCTCATGCCAGAACCATAGAGGAATAAAGATAAAAATAATGAAAATGCTGCAGTGGTGCAGTCTAGTGACATGCAGATGAAATAATGTAGCCCTCCTATCTGCCAAATCCTTGAGCTTTACCATGAGAAATGCTCCTTCCCTGACTTCAGCTTCCCATCCATGTAATTTGCAGTTATCCTCTGAATTAAGACCTCAGTGATGGAAACAGCAGTGATTTCTAAGAGACTCCCTCCCTGTATATTCCGGTTGACAGTTATCCATTTTCTCTGATTTAATGACTTACTTAGTACTGGACGTTGACATTTGGGAGGGCAAAAAGCAGCATCTCTTGTGAAGACGTTAGTCCTGCACAACTTGCTGCCAACTCCCTGTCACCACTGACTGTTCACTCATTTCTTTTCCATGGATAAAATTTAAAGATCAGTAATTAAAAAGGTTTTCTAAACCTTTAATTTTGGAGGATCACTGCTAGGATATTTCAGAGCCAAAGTGAACGTGAACATCAGCAGGGCAGGTCTCTCCTGTCAAGGGGGGGAATCATAGAATGGCCTAGGCTGGAAGGGACCTTAGAGATCATCTAGTCCAACGTCCCTGTCATGGGCAGGGACGCCTCTCAACTAGATCAGGCTACTCAAGGCTCCATCCAACTTGGCCTTGAACACCTCCAGGGAGATGTGATCCAGTGCAGGAAGCAAACGACTTGGAAGAGGGAAGACTGGAGATGGGGCAGCACATGGCACCACTTGCATGCCCAGGAGCAGCAGTGGCACTAGGAGGACATTTCACATGGCAAAGCACTGGTTTCTGTTATCAAATGGGTACCGGAGCTCTAGCTGGTCCCTGCCCCAGCTAGAGGTGGCTGAGGTACACACACTGACGGCCTGGGGGAATTAGGAGAACCAACTAACAGGCTGCCCAGGGAGGTTTCAGAGTCTCTGTCTTTTGAGACTTTCAAAACCCCCCGGGATGCAATCCTGTGTGCCGTGCTCTAGGCAATCCTGCTCTAGCAAGGGGGCTGGACTGGATGATCTCTGCAGGTCCCTTCCAACTCCAACAATTCTGTGAACTAAGCGCCCTTCCATGATTAATATTATGAAAACCCGAGCAACTACATCGGTCTCTCAGCAAACACAGAAGCCGAACGCTTCCCACCACACGACCCGCACGGCCATACAGCCCCACAGTGAGTTAACACTCGC